>NW_026611153.1:0-128542 GCF_029633865.1 Lampris incognitus | reverse complement strand
CTAAGATGAAAGCCGACTTCGTCAAACCTTCATGCAAAACATCTTGTATTTATTTATGTATTTGTATTATATAATACAGACAAGAAGGAAAAAGGCAGAGACAAACATTGAAAAAGTCAATTTCTGTTAATGTGTTTTACATGTTATGCATTGCATTTCAAATAAAAGTCCAAAAGTAAGACTAAGGTCCATTTTTGGTATTTTTGGTACTCACTATAGGGGGCTGTTTTACTCCAGAAACATACATATATACTGTTTATGTGTATGTGTATTTGTATATGTATATGTTGAGGAGCTGCTGTATCAAAATTAGTTGTCTTCCTCCAGAACTTAGTAAATTTGTCCATACATAGGTTCAGGGATAAAGTCCGCTTTTCTATGTTATATATTCATTTTATGATTCCAATCCATTCCTCTTTGCTGTAGCTCAGCATTTAAATAATTTTTCTTAGATTTGTTGGTTTAGTCAGTGTTTCCTCTACCCAAAATGTGTTATGCTTTTCTTTCACAAATGTGGGAATGATGGTCCAAAATTGCGTTAAAATGTACAAAACAGTGAAATTTATCTTGCCTGGCCGGCCAGCACTCTAGATGCTCAGCACCCAAAAGCTCTGATCCTAGAATCGCCTCTGGTCAGCGCCAATCTTGTTATACGCAGCAAAAGACTGTGGCTGACTAGATAGCTATATCAGATGGCATAATTTTCTTGAATTATTAATTGATTATTAGCATTACACAATGTGTGAATTAATGTAATGTTTGATTTTGCAGTTTGGATGAGAAAAAACCCCGCAAGTTGGGTGTGAGATGGATGAAAAAGAAGAATTCTGGAATGAGTTGGACGACATGGTGGAGAGGGTACCCAAGGAGGAGAGAGTGGTGATTGGAGCGGACTTCAATGGACATGTTGGTGAAGGGAACAGAGGTGATGAGGAGGTGATGGGAAAGTATGGAGTCAAGAAGAGAAATGTGGAAGGACAGATGGTGGTCGATTTTGCGAAAAGGATGGAAATGGCTGTGGTGAATACATATTTCAAGAAGAGGGAGGAACACAGGGTGACGTACAAGAGTGGAGGAAAGTGCACACAGGTGGACTATATCTTATGTAGAAAGCACCATCTAAAAGGGATTGGAGACTGCAAGGTGGTGACAGGGGAGAGCGTAGCCAGGCAGCATCGGATGGTGGTCTGTAGGATGACTTTGGAGACCAAGAAGAGGAAGCGAGTGAAGACACAGCCGAAGATCAAATGGTGGAAGTTGAAGAAGGAAGACTGTTGTGTGGAGTTCAGGCAGGAGTTAAGACAGGCACTGGGTGGTAGTGAAGAGTTGCCAGATGGCTGGAAAACCACTGCAGAAATAGTGAGGGAGACAGCTAGGAAGGTACTTGGTGTGTCATCAGGACAGAGGAAGGAAGACAAGGAGACTTGGTGGTGGAATGAGGAAGTACAGCAAATTATACAGAGGAAAAGGTTGGCAAAGAAGAAGTGGGATAGTCAGAGAGATGAAGAAAGTAGACAGGAGTACAAGGAGATGCAGCGTAAAGCAAAGAGAGAGGTGGCAAAGGCAAAGGAAAAGGCGTATGGTGAGTTGTATGACAGATTAGACACTAAGGAAGGAGAAAAGGACTTGTACCGATTGGCTAGACAGAGGGACCAAGCTGCAAAGGATGTGCAGCAAGTTAGGGCGATCAAGGATAGAGATGGAAATGTGCTGACAAGCGAGGAGAGTGTGCTAAGAAGGTGGAAGGAATACTTTGAGGGACTGATGAATGAAGAAAATGAGAGAGAGAGAAGGTTGGATGATGTAGGGATTGTGAATCAGGAAGTTCAGCGGATTAGCAAGGAGGAAGTGAGGGCAGCTATGAAGAGGATGAAGAATGGAAAGGCAGTTGGTCCTGATGACATACCTGTGGAGGCATGGAGATGTTTAGGAGAGATGGCAGTGGAGTTTCTAACTAGATTGTTTAACACAATCCTGGAAAGTGAGAGGATGCCTGAGGAGTGGAGAAGAAGCATACTGGTACCGATTTTCAAGAACAAGGGCGATGTGCAGAACTGTAACAACTACAGAGGTATAAAGTTGATCAGCCACAGCATGAAGATTTGGGAAAGAGTAATAGAAGCTAGGTTAAGAGGAGAGGTGACGATCAGCGAGCAGCAGTATGGTTTCATGCCACGAAAGAGCACCACAGATGCGATGTTTGCTTTGAGAATGTTGATTGAGAAGTATAGAGAAGGCCAGAAAGAGTTGCACTGTGTCTTTGTAGATTTAGAGAAAGCTTATGACAGAGTACCGAGAGAGGAGGTGTGGTATTGTATGAGGAAGTCAGGAGTTGCAGAGAAGTATGTAGGAGTGGTGCAGGATACGTATGAGGGAAGTGTGACAATGGTGAGGTGTGCGGTTGGAATGACGGATGGGTTCAAGGTGGAGGTGGGATTACATCAAGGATCGGCTCTTAGCCCTTTCTTGTTTGCAATGGTGATGGACAGGTTGACGGACAAGATCAGGCAGGAGTCTCCATGGACGATGATGTTCGCGGATGACATTGTGATCTGTAGTGAGAGTAGGGTGCAGGTTGAGGAGAGCCTGGAGAGGTGGAGGTATGCACTGGAGAGAAGAGGAATGAAAGTCAGTAGGAGCAAGACGGAATACCTATGCGTGAATGAGAGAGAGGACAGTGGAATGGTCAGGATGCAAGGAGTGGAGGTGACAAAGACATCTGAGTTTAAATACTTGGGGTCAACTGTCCAAAGTAACGGGGAGTGCAGTAGAGAGGTGAAAAAGAGAGTGCAGGCAGGTTGGAGTGGGTGGAGAAGAGTGTCAGGAGTGATTTGCGACAGAAGGGTACCAGCAAGAGTTAAAGGGAAAGTTTACAAGATGGTTGTGAGACCAGCTATGTTATATGGTTTGGAGACATTGGCACTGACGAAAAGACAGGAGGCGGAGCTGGAGGTGGCAGAGTTGAAGATGCTAAGATTTTCACTGGGAGTAACGAAGAAGGACAGGATTAGGAACGATTATATTAGAGGGACCGCTCAGGTTGGACGGTTTGGAGACAAAGCAAGAGAGGCAAGATTGAGATGGCTTGGACATGTGTGGAGGAGAGATGCTGAGTATATTGGGAGAAGGATGCTGAATATGGAGCTGCCAGGGAAGAGGAGAAGAGGAAGGCCAAAGAGGAGGTTTATGGATGTGGTGAGGGAAGACATGCAGGTGGCTGGTGTGACAGAGGAAGACGCAGAAGACAGGAAGAAATGGAAACGGATGATCTGCTGTGGCGACCCCTAACGGGAGCAGCCGAAAGTAGTAGTAGTAGGATGAGAAAAAAAAAGGAGCCGCTGTGGGTACCACATACTGGAATGAGAAGCATGCAAAAGTGTTTATGCACTTTGTGTTAAGTTTGATAAGTTAACTTTTGTTGGTGCCTATAATACAGTTAATACGGTAGCCTGTTTCGTTAGTCACTTCTCCAGCAGTCTTTACGGTAACCCTCCTGTTAGGAGGAAGGCGCGCTGCTAGTGAAAGGCACTTGTTGAAATGTTTGGTAGGCTGAGGCCACTTGCTGTTGAGAGCGCAAATAAAGTTCAGTTAAATAAGTACAGTTGTCTTATTTGAAACTAACATTGGTAGCAGAGGATGGTTGCCTCGAATGACTTCAGACAGCCTCCTGGATTTGACGAAAAGAAGCCGTATGAAAACTGGAAAAATTAAGTGGAAATATGGAGACGGGTGACGAACTTGGACAAGAAAAAGCAAGCGTTGGCTGTGGCTCTATCGTTGACAGGTAGAGCGAGGGATACTGCTTTAGGAATAAATGTGGATGATCTAAATAAGGATGATGGAATGACCACTTTGATTGGGGAACTTGACAAGATTTTTTTGAGAGAAGAGAAGGACCGGGCTTACGAAGCCTATTCTGAGTTTGATCGAATATCGAGGGAAAATGGCGTCTCGATGGTGGACTTTATTGTTGATTTTGAACAGAAATACAACAGGATCCGTAAATTCGAGATGGTTCTGCCCGACGCTGTTTTGGCGTTTAAACTACTGGATACAGCAAGTCTTGATGTGAAAGACAAGCAACTGGCATTGACTGCATGTGGTAAACACACTTTTGATTATATGAAGTCAGCACTGAAACGCATATTCGGAGAAAAACATGAGCAGAAGGCGGGAGCCATTAACGTGAGTCAGGATGCAGCCTACTACACAGATCAAAGAAAACCGCACCCACGAACCCAAAGTGTGCAAGCTAGAGGACCACTCGCAGGCACAAATCCACTTGATAAGTACGGAAGACGAACAAAGTGTGGGATTTGTCAAAGCACATTCCACTGGGTGAAAGATTGCCCACATAAGAAAGAACACGTAAAGATAACAGAAGAAAATAAATGCACAGAAGAACCTGATGAGTGTAATATAACGCTGTTTTCTAAGGAATCGGATACGGAAATATTCATGGTTGAGGCTCTGGGATCAGCTGTCATTGACACGGCATGCACAAGGACTGTCTGTGGTGAAAAATGGCTGAATAACTATGTAGGGGGACTAAATGAGAAAGAAGTACAGAAAATAGTTAACACAGAGAGTAGCAAGCCTTTCAAGTTTGGGGATGGGCGAGTTGTACATTCGACAAAAAAGGTCAAGATACCAGCCAAGATAGGAGAAACAAAATGCTGTAGACACAGAAGTGGTCCCATCTGACATCCCTTTACTGCTGAGTAAAACGTCGCTAAAGAGAGCAGGAGCTGTGCTGAACTTGGAGAACGATACAGCAATAATGTTTCGGCAACCGATAGCTCTGAAGATGACCTCCTTAGGACACTACTGTCTGAACATAATGGATAATGAGTCACCATGCGATACATATGAGAATGTGGTCCTGGCCATCACAGAGAATATGACTAAGGAACAAAAACACAAAGCTTTACTGAAACTTCACAAGCAATTCGGACATGCATCAGTTGACAAACTGAAGAAGCTGCTGATAAATGCTGGAAACTCTGATAACGAGAGCACTGCTATTCTAGAGGAGATAGTAGGAAAATGTGAGATTTGTCTTAAGTACAGCAAGCCTAAGCCTAAGCCCAAGCTTGCTGTTGGGTCTGCCCATGGCCTCCCGATACAATGAGACTGTGGCAGTAGATTTACATGAGCTAGAACCGAATGTGTGGTACCTGCACATTATCGATCACTTCACACGCTTCAGTGCGGGTGGCATTGTGACCTCAAAGAAACCAAGTGTGATAGTGAAATGCTTTGGACATTCCTGGATCAGTGTCCATGGTCCACCGGAGCGTCTCTTCAGCGACAACGGTGGCGAGTTCAACAACGAGGAAATAAGAGACATGGCAGAGAACTTCAACATCGAGATAAAGACGACTGCTGGCTATAGTCCAGCGGTCGGGAACCTATGGCTCGCGAGCCATATATGGCTCTTCCGGTGACGGCATATGGCTCCCAGACAATTTTGAGTTGAAAATTATTTTTTTTTCAAAAAAATCAGTTTGGAACTGATTTTAAAATACTTGTGATATTTCTTAATAATACTGTGTCATTTTAAAGTAAACAGAAATTAGTTTTGAAGATAAATTTCACGGGTCACCCGTGGGTCGGGTCGGGAACCAATGGCTCGCGAGCATTTCCGGGTCATTGTAAAGGTGAAGAAATCAATTTTATCAGATAGCCAACTAGTTTATCCGCTTCAACCCTTGTAACGGAAAAGATGGCGAAAAGAAAAAAAGACGATGATTACCGTGCATTCCAGGCTGCGTGGACAGAGGAATTTGCATTTGTGGAGAGAGCAGGATCTGCGGTATGTCTAATATGCAATGATAAAATTGCATCGATGAAACGGTCAAATATAAAGCGGCACTTCGATACGCACCATGCTTCATTTGCATCGAAATATCCAGCGGGGGACAGCAGGAGAAGGGCATGCGAGGAGCTACAGCGGAGAGTGCAGACGAGTCAGCAGCAACTACGTGTGTGGACCAAGCAAGGTGACGGGAATTCCGCTAGCTTTGCGGGGGCTTTGGCAATAGTAAGGAATGGAAAGTCATTCACAGATGGCGAGGATGCCAAAACATTCATGCTTGATGTGGCCAATGAACTGTTTGATGACTTCCCAAATAAAGACAAGATAATCAAACGAATAAAAGACATGTCCCTGTCAGCAAGAACTGTGCACGATCGTAGCAATCAAGTCGAGGAAACACAAATTAAGGACATAAACGCCGGGACATACTTTTCTCTCGCGTTAGATGAGTCAACAGACGTTAGCCATCTATCTCAGTGCAGTATCATTGCCAGGTATGCTGCAGGTGACACACTGCGTGAGGAAAGCTTGGCTGTTTTGCCAATGAAAGGGACAACAAGAGGAGAGGATTTATTCATGTCTTTCATGGAGTTTGCTAAAGAAAAAAAACTACCGATGGATAAACTTATTTCTGTCTGTACTGATGGTGCACTCTGTATGTTGGGGAAGAACAAAGGATTTGTAGCGCTTCTCCGTGAACATGAAAAGAGAGCCATCCTAAGTTTTCATTGCATCCTGCACCAGGAGGCGCTTTGCGCTCAGACGTGTAGCCAGGAGCTTGGCGAGGTGATGTCTCTGGTCATTCGAGTGGTCAACTTTATTGTTGCCCGAGCTTTAAATGATCGCCAGTTTAAAGCTCTGTTAGAAGAAGTTGGGAATCATTATCCCGGTCTGCTTTTACACAGCAACGTGCGTTGGTTGTCAAGGGGGAAGGTGCTCAGCCGTTTTGCAGCTTGCCTGAGTGAAATCCGGACTTTTCTTGAAATGAAAGGCGTCAAGCATCCTGAGCTAGACAACACTGACTGGCTCCTGCAGTTTCACTATCTCGTGGACATAACTGGCCATCTGAACCAGCTCAATGTGAAAATGCAAGGTATTGGAAATACAATCTCATCCCTTCAACAAGCAGTGTTTGCATTTGAAAGCAAGCTGGAAGTCTTTCTCAGGGACATTGAAACAGGTCGTCTTCTGCACTTTGAAAGACTGCAACAATTTAGAGATGCATGCTTAGCAAGTGACTCCACTCAACATCTGGATCTCCAGCAGCTAGCTGGCTTTACGTTCAATCTCCTGCAGTCATTCAAAGCACGTTTTGGAGAATTTCGTGCGCGCACTGGTCTTTTCAAGTTCATCACTCATCCACATGTGTGCAGTGGACAAAATCGACCTGACATGCATCCCCGGGGTCTCTATCGGAGACTTTGAGCTGGAAGTTGCTGACCTGAAGGCATCAGACATGTGGATGAGTAAGTTCAAGTCACTTAATGGAGAGTTGGAAAGTCTTGCGCGACAGCGAGCAGAGCTGGCGAGGGAACACAAGTGGACAGAAATTAAAAATCTTCAACCTGAAGACCAGCTGATTCTTAAAACTTGGAACGAGCTTCCTGTGACATACCACACAATGCAGCGTGTGAGTATTGCCGTATTGACCATGTTTGGCTCTACATATGCATGTGAACAGTCTTTCTCGCATATGAGGAACATTAAGACCAACCTACGCTCACGTTTAACTGATGGAAGCCTCAACGCCTGCATGAAGCTCAACCTCACCACGTATGAACCAGACTACAAGGCCATCAGCAAAACCATGCAGCACCAGAAGTCGCATTAAAAGTAAGACATATTTAATTTATTATACGTTAAAAATACTATATGGCTCTCAATGAAATATATTTAGAAATATTTGGCTTTTATGGCTCTCCCAGTCAAAAAGGTTCCCGACCCCTGCTATAGTCCATGGAGCAATGGCTTGCTGGAACGCCATAACCAAATGCTCAAAGATAATACTGAAGGTAAAACTTGACAACGGAGTTGACTGGAAAACTGCACTGGATTGGGCACTCATGGCAAAGAACACAGTGCAGAACGTACATGGCTTCAGCCCACATCAGCTGGTGTTTGGACAGAATCCGAACCCTCCCTCTGTGTTAGTGGATCAGCCACCTGCTTTGGAGGGAACTACTATGAGTGCATGGGTGGGACAGCACATAACAGCATTACATGCAGTAAGGAAAGCTTTCATAGAGGCAGAGTGCTCAGAGAGAATCAGAAGAGCTCTACGAAAGCAACTTCGTCAAACAGATGAGAAGTATGAAACTGGGGACAAGGTGTTCTACAAAAGGACAGACTGTGTTGAGTGGAAAGGTCCTGGAGTCGTGATACGACAAGATGGGGTGGTGATCTTTGTACACCATGGTGGGACCTATGTCAGGGTTCATCATTCTAGGTTGCAGAAGGTTGATAAGAGTGAAGTAGGTGCTAGTGACGGTCTAGAGCACCCTGGGGAGAATGTTACTGAGGGCAATATGAAAGTACCTGTTACTGATAGTGATGTGGATGTTGATAACAATGACAGTGGGAACATACCTGGTACTGATTGTGACATAGATGTTGATATGAACAATGACGGTGAGGCTGGGGGTGTTACAGACAATGATACAGATGTCACTGAGGGTAACAATCATAAGGATAATCAACAGACAGGCATAAGGGTAGGAGCCTCCCTAGGGCTGAAAACAGGTCAAACAATCAGCTTTGTGGATAATGTAACAGATGCGTCTCACAGAGCTAAAGTGATGGGACGAGCAGGAAAGGCTACAGGAAATAACAGAAACTGGTACAGCCTACAGTACTTAGAACTATCTGACATCGCTGGTACTATGGGGTCAGCTGATCTTACTAAGGTAGACAATCTTCAGGTTAATCCACTGGATAGTGTAGAACTATGCTCTGATATGCAGGAAAATGATGTATTAGTCACAGGTGGTGTTTCATTTGATAAGGCTAAACTAGATGAAATAAGTAGCTGGAAGAATGATGGGGTGTTTGAGAAGGTAAAAGATATGGGTCAAAGGCATGTGTCCACTAGACGGGTGTGCACACTGAAAGAAACCCCTGATGGTGTAATACCCAAAGCGCGTCTTGTGGCTAGAGGTTTTGAAGAATTCAACACTAAAGATCTATAGAAGGACTCACCTACATGCTCATCAGAGTCCCTCAGACTACTCATGTCAGGTCTATGTCAGAATAAGTGGCATCAAATAACTTATCCAGAACAAAAGGATTCATCGTATTCTGTGGTCAGCTACAAAAGAACAGCTGGCAGACTGTCTGACCAAAAAGGGAGCCTCTTCCCTGGTATTACTTAAGGCACTGAATAATGGACAATGGAAGCTAGATGACTGAGTCTGACTGTTGATAACTGAGCATGAGCTCATTAAAAATTAATAATTAAAAATTATTGTTGCATACATTGATGCAACTGAGTTGCAACCTGTTGTTGTTTCTACTTGTTTCTGTTCTGTGTAAATGTGTATGAGTTGTCTGTTGTCATCATATACATTACGTTTTGCTAATGTTGTCACTTATTGCAAAGCAGTCCCTTCTCCCGTGGTTTTATTCATGATGTCATCAGCGATTAGTCAATGTCGACTTGACTTTCATCACAAAACAGCTGACTTCAAAAACTCTTAAGTCATACAACCCCTAACACACACACAAAGTTGCAAACACAAACATGCCCGTCCATCCATCCATCCTTTCCCCCACCTACCTTAGCGTCATGCTCCTGCAGGTGTGTTCCACTGGCGTGCAGGTAGTTAAAGAGGTCCTCAGAGGGCAGTGGTCTCTCCAGCATCAAGATCAACTCTTGCTCCACTTCAAACCTTTCATGCAGGGTCACTGCTGCACTCTTCCCCATCACTCCTGGGTGACCTGCAAGCAGCAGAAGCCCCAGTTCCAGGGGAAACCCAAACTTTTACCCATCTCGAGTCTGACAGAGACAAAGAGTTACAATGAGGTGGCTGAGAACAGCCTCAGGTTAAGGATTTTAACACAACCTAGTCAACGTACCTTTATACAGGGTATCTGCAGGTTTCAGTAAGTTAAATTTAAGGCTTTTTAAGACCTTTTTAATGCCACTTGGAATGGAATTTAAGACCAAGATCTACAACAAAATATAAACATATGGTTGGTAAGACCTAACGCCCAACAGCTGCTTGCTGGTAGCAGAACCCGTGGGTCAACCACAGGAATCGATTTTAAGCAATATTTCTTTAAAGAATGAAATGAGCAGATTAAGACACAGATTAATTGGAACATATTCATTCAATAAACGAGACTTGTCTTGATATGGTGCTACTGAACACACACCCGTCACTCATGGCATGAGCTTCAGTTCTGTGGCCTTACTCTCCAACTCTGCCTCAGCTTGTTTCAGCTCGCTCATTTTTTCTTTGTATCTCTTCCTGAGGATGTTGGACTTTGTGATGAGCTGAGCCATCAAGGTGCCGGACTTGCCCTCTGCTTGCTCAGCAAACTTGTCCGCATCCTTCTCCAGGCTGTCAGATACCTCCAGCAGAGTTTTCTTTTCTTTTTTTTTAAGCTCAGCTATGTGGTCCTCTGCAGTTTTTCTCTTCTGCCCTTGTGCAGTGCTTTGCCTCTTCCTCTTCTCCAGGTCAAGATTTTCTCTGTATTTTGACCTTGCTGATCCCACAGAGATCAGCAGCTCCTTAGTGAGAGGGACCTTGACAACCCCCACAGATTGCAACATAGTCACAGACCAGTCTCTGGGCAATTACAGTGTCCTCCTGCAAGTTAACGGTCTCCACCTCCTTGTTAATGGAGAAGCTCCTCTCGACTGTTGCCTGTCCATGGGACAAGAGTAGAAGTTTCTGACAAAACTCCCAGAGCTCAGGGTAGGGTTGGCTGAGCAAGCCATGCAGAAACACATCAAGCCTCGTTTCTGTGGGCTGGAAGGACAGGAAGTGCTCGCTTTTAGCCTCAACAGATAGGAAGTTCCCAAACTGTTGGGTAATAACATCACCTGTAACAAAACAGATGAAAGGAAATAAGTGAAATATTATTTAGATGATTAATCATGATATTAAATCAGACAGGCTTATATCAGTTATTACTCTGTACTTTTGGTAATAATCAGGAACAACATTTCCAGAGCTATTCTATTAAACTATTCCTACCAGCAGAGACACCTCCTGACAACTGCTCGTCTTGCAGAAACTTCTGCACAAGTCTGCTCATTCTTCCCTGGCACCAGTCTGGGTTGGAGTACATGATAGTGGGGTCCAAACACGCCATCCGTCTCACGGTGGGGTATTTCAGGGGGCTCTTGTCTTGGACTTTCTTTAGGATATTTGACATACCCTTCACGCAGTCCTTCCTAAACTCGAGGGCAGTGAGCTCTCCTAAGCAGCTCTTTCTCTGCAGTTCCTGACAGATGGGTAATGGATTGTAAATAGAGCTGAATGACCTAACAATATTGCCTAGGTCTGTATATAATTTGATAGAAAGTAATACATCTAAATGATCAAACTACCTTCAGGGCTGCCTCAGCACCCAAGCCCGTCAACTTCCTTCAGGCGGACCCAGTTCTTCTGGTCAGCGACATCCAGTCTGACCAGCTGCAGTGGAGTGATGTCCTGGAGAAGCTTCCTCTTGGCAAAACGCCTCAGTAAACTCTGTCAACAGGAAAACTCTGTAAAGCAAATCCCCCTATAACCACATTCATCACTGAAAAAATTGCTATGTTGTTATTACTTTAAAATGATCTCTATCATCACTTCTATCAAAAGCATCACATCATCAAGAGTACAATGAGCGATAAGAGTTGAAATCAACGAGCAATATCAACCTATGCAGTGCTAGAATATAAATAATTAGATTACCTTGTACAACTCAGCCAAGTCTTTGAAGAGGAATGGCATCACTGGCTCGTCGGTCTGGTACTTTGTCAAAAAGGGACTGAAGGCCCTCGAGATAGCCATGATGAACTGCAGTTTGGCCAAGATGAGCGGATCTTGCTGAGCTGCTTCTATGGTATCAAATGAGCCTGTTCCGGGATTTGGAAGCTTCTTGGTTCTCACCGCATCCGCATACTTCACCACTTCTACAGCTCTCTCCACAACCGGCAGGTTCTCAATCCACCAGTGGCCACAGAATGGTAACGGGAAGACCGAGGATTTGGTGAGAGCAGTGAAATCCTCTCTCCTAGCTGGCACATTGTGGAAAAGAATGTGCATGGCCCTCACCACCTTCTCCTGCTGCCACATGGAGAAGCCGCATTTGAATGCGTTATGTAGGGTGTGGAGGCCACAGCTACCCACAACAACCAGCTGGGCACCACCATACTGCTCAGCGTGCTCTTGCTGCAGAAGCTCAAAGAACTTCCAGTTCACATTGGGTCCATCCATGGAGATGGACACCAGGCTCCTGAGGTTCAGCTGCTCCACACACTCCTGAGAATAACATGAATATATACGATAAGCTTACCAATGGTTCAATGTAAAACATTGCTGTCTACACATCACTCAAACAGTTCACATTTAAATTAGCTAGCCTACACAGCATCATCATAATATTATAATAAAATGATGGCTAATATTGAATTACATTTCTAACATTTCAAGCAGCCAAGTCTACTCTTCTGACTAAAATGAGGCAACAAAAGATATTGAATGCTAATGGCATCTTTGTTAGCTTTCCCTAGGGTACTATTATTGAATACATCATGACATTGCCATAATCAACTAATCTGAAAATGAATGTAACGGTAACAATGAGTCAACATTTCTTAACAAATAATATTTAACATTAGCTAACAATAATTCAATAAATCCACGTATTACTCACTTTAAAATGTTGCAGTAAATCCTTAGCTGTTGAATGCCCCATGAACTGCGACCCCAGGTACCGTGATTGAACGTGATCTCCCTCCCAATAGCGCACACGCACGTCCAGTTGCTTACTTTTTGTAGTGTGGTTGAGGCTTTCGTCAAACATCAAAACAAACGTGCCCTTGTTTACTTTCCCATGGCGCTAATGTTGGCTGCCGTTAGTGTGACTGTTGTGTTGTCCGTCCTGCCAAGAATACACAGGAGAGGTTGTCTTGGTGGATGATGTGGTCTTTTATTATTAATATGTCTATCACTAACCGGCATCATCCATTTCTAATTTATATGACAGAAAATTATATAAGAGTGAACAAAAAAAAAAGTTACCGGCGTTTCTTCTTGGTTGATGCTAGAATGATCGTCCGGAGGGAGGGGGGAGGAACCTCCGCTGTGTGCTCTGCTGTGATTCGCTGTTTTGTCATCAAATTCCCCACAGCTAATCAACCAATCACAGCAGCGTATAGTTTCTGGCAGTTTTTTTCAAAATGGAGGAGGACTTCAGCTTATCTGACTGTAGTCGCGCGAATCAATTGTTTAAATATTCGGTCTGAAAGTCAAGACCTCTTTTCAACCAGCTAAAATGCGGTTACAACATTAACGTGTCACAAAACATACATTTGTTTAACCATTTCAATAAAACTGCACTCGCGCGAATCAAATGTTTAAATATTCAGTCTGAACGTAAAGGCCTCTTTTCAACCAGCTAGAAACCCTCCCTGGCCACAGTTTTCCAATTCACCTGCATTCTGTAATTGTTCTCGTTAAATTCAAGTGAATTGTATGTCAGGACTGACTGCAGTCCTGCATGTAGCCTACTTTTATTGTTGTGAAATAAATGTATCTGACCAATTTGAAAGTGTATACTTTTTGTGAGGAGCCATGCCCACTACCACAGTACAGTGGTGGAAAATAGTACATTTATTAAGGTAGGCTATTATAGCTACTTAGTTCCAATTTGAGGTAGCTTTACTTGAGTATTGCCATTTGATGCTACGTTATACTTCCACTCCATTACATTTCAGGGGGAAATATTGTACGTTCTACTCCACTACATTTATTAGACAGCTTCGGTTACTTTTCAGATGGAGCTGCGGTATGCCTACATTCAACACTAAGCTAATATCGTTTCTCTTTCCAGCCTCAACTGAACAAATCATCGAAATGGTTAAACAAATGTATGTTTTGTGACACGTTGATGTTGTAAGTAACCGCATTTTAGCTGATTGAAAAGCGGTCTTGAAGTTCAGACCGAATATTTAAACATTTGATTCGCGGAATTTCGCGCGATTGCAATCAGATAAGCTGAAGTCCTCCTCCATGTTGAAAAAGCTACCAGAAACTATACACTGCTGTGATTGGTTGATTTGCTGTGAGCATTTGATGACAAAACAACGAATCACAGCAGAGCACGCAGCAGAGGTCCTTCCCCCCTCCATCCGGCCGATCAATTCTAGCATCAACCTTTCTTCTTCTTTCGGCTGCCATTTTGTCATGACTTAGTTAGCATTTGTCCGCCAAATTCTATATAGGCTATACCAATTAGCAACTAACTGCTCAGTAAAACCAACATCGGTATTCTTTTCGATAACTAGTTACATTAATATTACCTACAACCGTGAGTTGCAGGTAATATTGCCATGGTATTGCGTCATCCAGGTCATTTATTTGTCTATGGGGATAGATATTTGTTTTAATTACAGGGAATAGCATGCTATAGCTAACAGCTGCACCTGATACGAACCTGGAATTCATAAAAATAGCATGTTGTGGAATGAATATGTACCGTATAAGTGTCAAATATTATCTTATGTCAGTTTAGGTGTTCAACAGATTTTTCGTTCGTTTTAAAAAGCGTTATTTTATTATTTTTGCGGAGCTACCGGAATGTGACTTACCACTGCTCAGAATTTTCATCTCTGCTGTGGATTTCCGGTTTCCAGAGGCTTCTATAAGAGATTCTATCTGACCAATAGATGTCGCTGGCAGAACACATTTATGCATTTCACCATAGAACGGTCTATTTACAACCTCACATTAGCTGCAGCCTATACTCTAGTCACGACCGCAAGTAGTTACCAGAATGATTCGCGCTCTGCACGCAACCCAAGCTAAATTAATCTTCACACAACACAAACGAAGAAGAAGAAATAGTCCTCTCCCGGACAGTTCTTTTTTAAGACCTTTGAGTAATGAATTTAATACCATTTTCCGACATTTTTAATGAATTTAAGACATTTTGAGGCCTTTAATTTAGATACATGAATTTAAGACTTTTTAAGGATCCGCGGACACCCTGAACACACACAACCGTGCAACACTTAAGTCAAAAATCCCGAGTCTAAACTGAATAACGTATGTGTGTGTGTCTGTGTGTGTGAAGCCAAAGTGTTTTTGCATGAGGAATCTGGACGGGGAGACAAGCAGCAGCAGTAAATAAATAGATTAATACTCATTATGAACAAGAACGCCCACTCGTGTGTCTGTAACTTTTTTTTCTTAACTTTGGGAAGTGGCACGGGACATCTAAAAGTTTGCTGACCCCTGTAGTAGCGGTCCATCCAGTGTGTGGAAATACTTCAGTAAAGTTGAAACCTGTACTACTGTCACTTGCAAAACAATGAAGTCCTTTCTGGAATACAACAAAAGTACAAGTGCCATGCACACTCACCTGAAAAAGCATCCTCTAATGCCAGCTGCTGAGGAACGATCCAAACCCTCTCGACACCAGTCAACTGGCTACTTCACCAAACGCCCTGCCATAACAGGCCATAACAAGATGGCTCCAAATCACCAATTTGCTGGTGAATTTCATTGTGAAATATATTTGACCTTTAGTTGCAGTACATCAGAGAAAGCTTCATAGACCTACTGGCTTTTTTTAACCTGGCTACAATGTCCCATCTTACAACACGCTGTTGAACACTATTAAACAGCACTACGACAGCCAGGATCAAAGAGCAAAAACTGACTGAGCAAGACTATGAGTAGGCTTACAGGCTAGATCTTGCCTGAGTTTTGTTTACCTCAAGTGTTTTTCCTGACGTTTCAATTTTTCTTTTTTTGTACCTTAATGGGAGTTTTACCACATATAAGTTATTAATGCATACATTGATGCAGTTGAGTTGCAAGCTGTTGTTTCTGTTCTGTATAAATTATGTGTATGAGCTGTCTGCTGTCAGCATATACATTAAATTTTGCTAATAGGTTGTCACTTGTTGCAAAGCAGTCCCTTCTCCTGTGCTGTTAGTCAATGTTGACTCGACTTTCATCACAAAACAGTCGACTTTGAAAAAATCTGAAGTCATGTAACCCCTAACAGACACAAAAAAGTTGCACCACAAACATGCCTGCCTGCCCACCCATCAATCCATCCATCCATCCATCCACCCATCTACCTTAACATCATGCTCCTGCAGGTGTCTTCCTCTGGCTTGCAGGTACCCGCAAGGAGCAGCAGCACCACTTCCAGGGGAAACCCAAACTTTTCCCCATCTTGAGTCTGAAAGACACAAAGAGTTGTAATGAGGTTGCTGAGAACCGCCTCAGGTTAAGGATTTTAACAAAAACCCAAGTCAACTTACCTTTATAAGGATTAATTAAAGAACAATGAGAGATAGAGATGTTTTGATTTTAACTATGCAGTTAATGCACTGGGCACTACTGCTTCTGATAAAAAACTAAAAAGTTTCAAAAGATACTGACATTTCAAGAGCTTTTGGGGACAAAAACAATGTCACCATTGTGAAGGTGTCCACCTTTTCTTTGGGAATTTGTAAGGCCACCTTCAGGACAGACACACACAACACCTGTAGTTAAATTATATGCTTTACACTTCTGGTCAAATCTGAATGTCCGACACCTTTTATAAGAGAACACAAGCCGTTTTCTGTACAATCGCTACGTATTTCGTATGCGTAATGTCACCGAAATGTGATTTATAACAATTAACTTACTCCCACGTGTATTACAAAAAGACTTGACATGGGCCATTTGAGACCACTGACATTATGTAGACCAGTGACAGACCTTAGTCGGTATGCAGATATTGGATCGTCGACAGCAGAATGGTCACCAGAAACTACAAAGTTATTTTCCTGCAGCTGCACTGCTTTCACACTGCCCAAAAAACCCGCTAACATGCGCCAATTTACACTGACCAAAGGCGGACATGAGCGGGGTTTTGCCAGTGTGAAAGCAGTAACATGTCCATTTACATTACTGCCACGTGGTAATTAATCACAGCCTCTGAATAAGCACAAAGCCTTTGCATACCAACACGGCCGAATGGGTCTCCATGTTAACTGTTCCAATAGATTTGATCATTCTTCCAACGCATGCCAGGCTAACCACATGCATACAAACCGCTTGTCACTCAACAAGTCAAACAGACTGACGAATGGATGACGTTGCTGACTAGTGAGCCGCTATTGCAGCAGTGTCGTCAACCAGCACTTGCCCCCATCGGCGTTACCGTTGGCCTAACATGACATTTAACATCCTGTGACTTCACAACTATATTATTCATAACTGCCTGGTTTACTACTAACAAAAGACGTGGGATGAGTATTAATCTTAACAATACGACTGGCTATTTCTCGCAAATTCACTGATTACACTGCGGCCGTCACCACGTGACACGTTTTCCTGCGTAGTGGCTGCTTAGCTCGCTCACATACTCAAAACTCTTTTCCAAACACGAGGCGAAACAAAGAACAGCTCAACACCACATTAGCCAACATCTTACACAATGTGTTAATTACCTCGTCTACTGTATCTGTGGCGAACAAATCCATATTGTACGCGGTCAAAATATGCTTAGTTTCTTTCGTTCGTAAAACGCGCTTACCGAAATAGAAGCCATTTTGTAGATGGTCCCAGGCACGTTCGCAAGCCCCCCCCCCCCCCACACACACACACGGGACGTCATTTTAAAGGCCCAGTTGTCCTCCATATGGGAACAGGTCTGAATACAGCGGCATGTACAGTATGAGATATATGATCAAAAACGCCATGTCGACTCAAATGAACCGCTGGGTCTCAATGACACAGCAGCTCGCTCAACGGTAAAATGGCTGACGGAACCTGTGTGGCACATAACGCGCGGAACATGGCGCCAAGCTTGCAGGACAAAAGACAGGTTTTGACCAGTGTCTCTGGCCAGCCCCTCGCTCACAAACCTAATGTTACGTTTCCCAAGTTAAGTGGCGAAGACACGTTCAAGTCGGCGACATTAAAAAAAACAGCCATTTTAGCTATCCACATACACACAAGTTGTCTTCACTCCAGTTGGTAACCCGTGTTAAGGCCGGCATTAGCTGCTAAGTAGGCGTTATAACCTGATATAAGAAAAAATATGTCCCACAGAATACCACACAAAACAGCTTGCATTGACTTATGTGCACATTACATTAAGTCGCAACGTTATTTCTCAATCAGCAATATTCGGAAACTTTACATCTGGATAAAAATAAAGTTACCTCCTGTCACGACCTCCTAACGAAACGCAGCCGACACGGGCTCGTCACAACATGGCGGCGATCAGGATAATGACCTCCCATCACCCCACGCGTGCGTCCCGCCCCTAAAGCGCCCGCCAATTATATTCAATTTTTAAAAACAGTATTTTATTTCAAATTGTTTATGTGATGAAAGAATACTGTTTCAATTCTTCGTTTTCACATCTAGGCAAATATTACGTGTTATATGGGTCCAAATTAAGTTACCTGAATCTGATCCATCCATTTCCCAAACCGCCTATCCTGCTCTGAGGTGGCGGGGATGCTGGAGCCTATCCCAGCAGTCACTCTGACCTTTCAGGCTAAACACGATTTCATTTAAATTCCATTTAGCTGCAGTTAATTGCGATTACATGCGCTTGACCCATGCCAAACTCGGAATGACACAACTGAATCAGGTGTGTATATATACACTCACTGGCCACTTTATTAGGTACACCTTGCTAGTACCGGGTTGGACCCCCTTTTGCCTTCAGAAATGCCTTAATCCTTCGTGGCATAGATTCAACAAGGTACTGGAAACATTCCTCAGAGAGTTTGGTCCATATTGTCATGATAGCATCACGCAGTTGCTGCAGATTTGTCGGCTGCACATCCATGATGCGACTCTCCCGGTCCACCACACCCCAAAGGTGCTCTATTGGATTGAGATCTGGTGACTGTGGAGGCCATTTGAGTACAGTGAACTCATTGTCATGTTCAAGAAACCAGTCTGAGATGATTCGAGCTTTATGACATGGCACGTTATCCTGCTGGAAGTAGCCATCAGAAGATGGGAACACTGTGGTCATAAAGGGATGGACATGGTCAGCAACAATACTCAGGTAGGCTGTAGCGTTGACACGATGCTCAATTGGTACTAAGGGGCCCAAAGTGTGCCAAGAAAATATCCCCCACACCATTACACCACCACCAGCAGCCTGAAGCGTTGATACAAGGCAGGATGGATCCATGCTTTCATGTTGTTGACGCCAAATTCTGACCCTACCATCCGAATGTCGCAGCAGAAATTGAGACTCATCAGACCAGGCAACGTTTTTCCAATCTTCTATTGTCCAATTTTGATGAGCCTGTGCGAATTGTAGCCTCAGTTTCCTGTTCCTAGCTGACGGGAGTGGCAAGATTATCTAATATTTTGGGGTCCTTATGAAGCTTGGGAATTAAAGTTATTATAGCTTGTTTCATAGTGGAAGGAAATTTAATATTGTCAGTTGATTCTTTTAACATAAGAGAGAATGTAACTTTAATAAGTCCCAAAAATGTCTATAGAAATTGGCAGTAAGTCCATCCCTACCTAGAGATTTGTCTAAAGACAAACTCATTACTGCTTTATCCAGCTCATCTGAAGTAATTTCAGCATCACACAACCATACGAACACATCAACAATACAGAGAATAAGAGCTTTGATATTGTTGAAGAAGTCAGCATCCTGAACAGAAAAGGTTGAAGAATACAATTTACTGTGTTAGTAATTAGTATTAGTATTGAGTAGCAGCAGAATACTTCACAACTGCTATCATTAAACGTTTATTGACATGCTACAGTACCAGAGAAAAAGTAAAATCTATGTTAACATTATTTTATTATAATGTTAAACTTTATTTCACTCTCTCTCTCTCGCACACGTAAGGAATCCAGCTTTGGTAAGGAATGAGCTTTGGCTCAAGACAAATCAAACAATAGCAAACAAACAAACCAACACAAAACCCATTTCTGTCACGTATCTGGAAAGAACCCAAAAGCAGACGGGACAAGCAGGTAAGGGAAGAAATCAAGTCTTATGGCCGGACTTGATGAAGCAGCAATCATTGGCAACGCTGTCTTCGGGAGGGGGGCGGAGTCGGCTTGTGTTCGTCACGTCAATGCGTCTCTGTGTGTGTCGGAAAAAACAGTGCTTCGGCCTGGAGTCGCCTTGTCACCAAAGTGGGGAGGCGCTCTCCTTCCAGACTGCCGGCCCTCGGACAGATGCAGTTGGCGAACGCATGCAGTACGAGGGTGGGTGTTTGAATTAAAATAGGGATCGATTGGCCACTAAATTGGGAGAAAAAAGGGAAAAATCAAAAATACATTTAGAAAAAAAAAAAAAAAGAAATCAACTCTTCATCCAAGTGGCCCATCCCAGGGGTAGAGCAGGAGTTGGCTCAGTGGCAGGTAGACTGGCTGGCACAAGTCCATCAATGGCTACGTTCCAGCCAACACTGGTCCACAGTGGAGGCTTTTTAAGGGTGACGCCGATTGCTTGATGGCCAGCTGCTGTGCCGGGGTGAAGGAGGGGTCAGCAGGTGTCCAGGGAGAAGAGGGGTTAGGCTTGGGCTTTTGGCTCATGACTTCTATTTATTTAGCACTGGCCTACTGATCTGAGGAATGCTATAATGCTCGACTTCACTCAATGTGGCCAGGGGTGCTCGGGCTGGACCCGTCAAATTGGGCAGCGCTGGCCGCTGAATGTGGCCGGGGCTCGACAATGTATGTGGGCAGGGGTGGTCGCGCTGGCACTACAATCAAGCCCAAAGTCGCGCGACGTTTCGCTGTTTATGTACCTTCTTCAGGCGAGGCCTTATTAGACTAAGAGAGGCAGGGTTAAGCTTAAGGTTAGGGTTAGGCTTTTAAATCCGCATTCCCAAATACATTGCAATTAACCTTGTGCACTGTCCATCGACAAGGTGTTTAGATGGCGGCCACAGTCCCCCACCAACTACCTGACCGTCCCACGCAATCCAAAAATTCAATGGCAGCTAATAATGGTCCCTCAGTTTGGCTCAGTCGCATCATCGGGACCCCAATTTGGTCCCCTGTTTCACTACAACAAAGCCCAAAGTCGCGCGACGTTTCACTTTTCTTCAACCCTCTTCAGGCGAGGGTTTAGACTTTTCCACGAGCGGCATGTCGGTGGCCTTCTAAGGCTCGTGAAAATCAAATCACTTGATTGGAAGCTGCCAATTTGCCATAACAATATGGAAGGACCTCTAAAATCTGTTGTACATACTTTGTGCTACTGCACTTACCAGCATGCTTTGTGTCTTGCACATTTCCTATGTTCTTGTGGGTTTCGAAACATGTGAACCAATGGAATGTATTTGCTCTTTGTATTTTTATTTGAATTTTGTTATTAGCCAATGATGTGGTGTGGAGTTGTTATGCCCGCGAAATCACGAGCTTCGCAACGGTCCATCTCCTCACGGAGAGGGAGGAGTTAGGCAGCCCGAGTGAGTACGACGAAGAGAGAGGGCCATTTTTCTGCTGCTCCGTCTAAGTACCCGTTTCGCGGAGACTTTATACACAGCCCGTGTACTAGGCCCGCATTTGAGGTCAGGAGTGTTGCGATTGGCCCGCGGTCGTATGCTTGCTGGTGGGCTTTGTTTTAGTATGCCGATTATTTTGTTTATGCCCCATAGCCAGTGTCGCCGCTAGCTAGCTAAGTGCATTTAGCATCCAGTGCTAGTGTGTTAGCTAGCCGACTAGAGTTGTGGAGGCTAGTCAGAAGTCATCGGGCTGCGCTGGACGGTGATGTAACTAGGGGAGCCGCTCTGCTCCATTCCTGGGACCTGTCTGCTATCCAAAGAGGACTCGCTTCATCTGCTCTATCTTCGCCAGGGTTGTTTGAACATTGCAACCTTTGGCCATCTTGCGGCGGGTGGAGGCTGCTACCGGGGAGCCGACACCTGCCAGCTGCTAGGCTAGCACTACGCCTTCCATCCTCTGGACTGCACACAGCCTCCCGGTCGAGGAAGCGATGGGTTGTGAGTAACCCGAAAATTTCATTTATACTCACACACACACGCACACTTTTATCTCGTCGCCTGGGCATCGTAGCGGTGGCTGCCTTGCCCTCCGCTCAGAGAGCTGCTTTAATGTGCACCAACGGGCCCCAACGGAAAGTGCTGGGTATTTGTGTGTTCTTTTGATACTTTCTTCCTGTTTATTGTGACCGCTTGTCCCACCCTGTGTAATTTCAATTAATGTTTATTTAATCAGCAATACTACACTCGTGTGGTACTCTCTCTCTCTCTCTCTCTCATTATTATCAAATAAATCCTATTATTATTAATTATATTTCGGGTGTATTGGCAGCTCATTTTCCGCATATGCAAAGCCTAGGTTACTTATAGAGTGCTGGTAATAAGCTTGTACAGTAATTCAGTACACAGCAGAGTTATAAGATCTGCATTAACCACGTGTTTGTTTCATTCTGGGAAGATATACCATTCACCAGCCTTAGCTAAGTGTAGTATTTTCACAGTGGAGGCACCGCGCTACTAAATTGATTATTATCTTGGTTAATTATTTCTATTATCAATTATCACTAATATTGTCATTAGTGGCACTAGCCTACTAGTACACAGGAGGTTCAGCCAGCTCACCATTCCACCGCTGAGAACTCAGGATCCTGTTGCGCTATTGATTTGTATTGTAACACTTTAGTAACTGGTAGCATTAGGCTTTTGTCTTGTTTAAATGTGCTTGGCGTTGCCCGCCAGTGAAAAAGGGGTTACAAATAGCTTTACACTAGTCCAACTCACCGAGCGGGGGGGCGACGTCCCTCTTTGTCGGAGTCCCTCGTAAAAAGAGAGAGTGAACCACAGCTCCGCCTCTAAATACGTCACTGGGAAATATGACACCACCTCCGGTGGGCGTGTGCTTTCGCCCGGGACAGACGTTCCCTAACCATGCCGTTGTCCCGGGAAAATGGACCCGCCCATCTGTTGGATCGCCAGGTCTTTCTCCGGAAACACCGGATGACGACCCATTCGCCGGGGAGGTAGGAATGGAGAACCTTCTCAGCTGGGGTGGGGAGAGCAGCTGCCACCTGTTTGGGAGACTTGGGAGAGAGCAGAGGAGAGATTACAGCAGTGCTGTAGCATAGCATGCTCGTAAAGAGCGGTTTGGGGAAGAGCTCCCGGCGCAGGGCCCGTTCCCATGGTCGGAGGCCGTCCCATGACAATCTCAAAAGGACTAAGCCCTGCTCTGGAGTGTCTTTGTCGCACGCGCATGTACATAAGTACCAGAAGACGTAAGAAACTGTCTCTGTTGCCAGAGAGCACCAAAGTCCACGCCGAAAGCGTAGCGTGAATCCGTGTAGATGGTGACAGACCAGCCAGCTGCCAGCTCGCAGGCCGCAGAGAGGGCCGTGAGTTCAGCAGCCTGTGCAGAGAGGTGAGAGGGCAACGAGCTGCAATTAAGGCAAGCGGAGGCAGAGCAAACGGCCCAACCAACCTGACATTGGCCGGTGGTAAGACAGCGGGAAGCCGACCCATCCACAAAAAGGACAACGTCAGGGTTGGCAAGAGGAGTGGAGCTGAGATCAGGCCGAGGTGAACAAACAGCAGAGACAGCTGCAACGCAGTCGTGTGGTTCACCATCGTCTGGTGAGGGAAGAAGGGTGGCGGGGTTAAGGACAGTGCAACGTTTGACAGTGATGGTGGGCATGTCAAGGAGCACAGTGTTGTAACGTAGCCACCGGGCTGCGGACAGCTGTGACCTTTTCTGTTCAAGTAGGAGGAGCGGGACCGCATGGGGAACCAGGAGAGTAACGTCGGAGTACCCCACGATGTCTCGCGAGGCCATCACAGCCTTTTCAGCAGCAGCGACGGCTCGAAGGCAGCGAGGCAAGCCAGCCGCTACCGGGTCAAGTTTGGTGGAGAAGTAAGCCACAGGGCGCAGCTTGCAGTCCCCCATGAGACTGACTGCAAGAGGACGGAGATCATGCAGCCGTTGCGCTCATCCACAGTTTGAGTGAATGCTTGAGCGGGCTCCGGATAGCCAAGAGTTGGTGCGATTTGGAGCTGGACTTTCAGTCACTCAAAGGCTTTAGTTGCCTCTGGGGTCCACAAGAGGACCTGTGAGGCGGGTGCATGAGAGTCAATGAGGGCCCGAAGGGGTTTGTCAAAGGTTGCACATGCCGGAACGAACAAGCGACACAGTAGGAAGCCATGCCTAAGAACAGGGTATCTGCAGGTTTCACTAAGTTAATTTTAAGACTTTTTAAGACCTTTTTAATGCCACTTGGATCGGAATTTAAGACCAAGATCTACAACAAAATATATACATATGGTTGGTAAGCACTAACGCCCAACAGCTGAATATTTAACCATTTGATTCGTGCGAGTGCAGTTTTATCGAAA
Organism: Lampris incognitus; assembly: GCF_029633865.1. Classification (NCBI taxonomy): domain Eukaryota; kingdom Metazoa; phylum Chordata; class Actinopteri; order Lampriformes; family Lampridae; genus Lampris; species Lampris incognitus. The sequence goes on along the minus strand of NW_026611153.1, from coordinate 104,177 downwards.
TGGTTAAACAAATGTATGTTTTGTGACACGCTGATGTTGTAACCGCATTTCTTGACGTTCAGACCGAATATTTAAAGATTTGATTCGCGGAATTTCGCGCGATTGCAATCAGATAAGCTGAAGTCCTCCTCCATGTTGAAAAAGCTGCCAGAAACTACACGCTGCTGTGACTGGTTGATTCGCTGTGAGCATTTGATGACAAAACAACGAATCACAGCAGAGCGCGCAGCGGAGGTCCCTCCCCCCTCCATCTGGCCGATCAATTCTAGCATCAACTTTTCTTCTTCTTCTCTCGGCTGCTATTTTGTCATGACTTAGTTAGCATTTGTCTGCCAAATTCTGTATAGGCTATACCATTTAGCAATTAACCGCTCAGTAAAACCAACATCGGTATTCTTTTCGATAACTAGTTACATTAATATTACCTACAACCGTGAGTTGCAGGTAATATTGCCATGGTATCGCATCATCCAGGTCATTTCTTTGTCTATGGGGGATACATATTTGTTTTAATTACAGGGAATAGCATGCTATAGGTAACAGGTGCGCCTGATACGAACCTGGAATTCATGAAAATAGCATGTGTGTTAGAGTTTGTGGGAGACCCCAAGCGCACGACACCAGACAGAGATGGGGTTAGCCGAAAACTGGCGTACTTTATTCAAACATAGGAAGGCAATGAGCGACAAGGAAAAAACGGAAAGTCCAAGGGGGAAAAAAACTCGCGGGTAATCCAAACGGGAACAAGGCAGGATACTTCCACGGGGAAACCTTGCAAGGGAAAAACATGAACCAAGGGCTGGGATGAGTTCGTAGAGAAAAGGACCGTGAGAGGAGAGTCGCCGCTACTGCGGGGAGGTAACAACACGAACTGACAACGGGCACGTGGGAGGCCACCAAACTTAAGCCCAGCCCTGATGACTAAGCCCGGCCCTGACGAGCCGATTGGCTGCCGGCGTGGGGTGGGCGGGCCACGGTGCGGGGTGGGCGAGCCATAACACTTGTTTCCCTTTTATTTTCTTTTTTTCCCCTCAAAATTCACTTAATCCTACCAAATGACCACTTCTATTAGTGCGAGACCGAGGGTGAACAGCCGCTTAATTGTCAGTGCACGACCTCATCTGGTTTCAATAGTATGCGTTTTAAATGATCATTTTATCCTTTAAAGAATTCTGCTTACCCGTGTGATGAATCTCCCAGGGTTTTGCTGAGGGATCTCAGCGACACCGACCAAACGGACCACCCGCCTCTCCCTTTCTTCTTCTCAAACCTGGTGAGGTTATTGGGAGATCGGTGACTATGTCCTTGTCCCGAGATGATCGGTCAGCCGGTTGTCCGTCTGGCGGAGCGACGTGAGATCCCGCTTCTGACACCAAATTGTTGTGGATTTTCCTTTATCCTTTTAATGGGCTCTTGCCCCAGCAACCTCTGGGGAGAATAATCATGGGACAAATATTGAAGCAAACAGAGAATCTTTAATGCATCTGCAGATGGAGAGCCATAAGGCCACAGAGAGGTTCGTCTATGAGGATATGCTCTGCCTCTGAGCTGGAGATAGTGGTTTTTTATAGAACAGTCCGTCGCGTCATACACTATGTTTCCTGCGTCAACTAAGGTGTAATCTTAAAAAGGAATGAAGGAAACATCTACGTAAATCACGTTCTGTGCCTCGTGAGTGTCTGTACGCCTGTTGCACTTGTCTTTTGCTGTACCTGGCCGTTCCTGGGATGCGGCAACGGGGAGGCAAGCATAGTAACAGTTGCTATGTGGCCCCATGGAAGGTACGCATGAGAACAATTGGTATGTGTGTCTGCAGTGAGTGAGAAGTTTCATACACACAGACAAGTGGAAAACTACAGAGTACATACGGAGTGCATATGGAGAACATTTTGTACTCCACATACATCACCAACATCCTGCTCAGCTCTCCCCTTCTCAGCCTCCTCCTGCTCAGCTGCACCACTCTCCTCTCAGAGCCTCACCGCAGCCACATCGTGATGACACGACTGGTACGAATGACATTGCGAGCTACTTGGTGCGCCGAGAGCTTGTGAATTCCGGTCTCATCCAGTTCAACGAGCGCCCAGAAAATTATTGGGCGTGGAAGTCCTGTTTCTTCAACGCCATTGAAGGACTGAACTTAACTGCCAGCGAGGAGCTCGACCTCTTGACAAAGTCGTTAGGAAAAGAGTTCTCAGAGCACGTTAAAAGGATTTGCTATGTGCACGTCGCCGACCCTGTAGTGGGCCTACAACATGTCTGGGAACGCCTAGAAGAGTGCTCCCCTGAAGTGATCGAGAGAGCGCTCTTCGAGAGGATAGAGAACTTTCCAAAAATCGCTCAGAAAGACCCCGTAAAGTTGAGGGAGCTGGGAGACCTGCTGATGGAGTTAGACTCTGCTACGTGTGAGGGCTACCTGCCGGGGATCTCGTACCTGGACACCGCCAGGCGTGTCAACCCGATCGTTGAGAAGATGCCACACAGTCTACAAGAGAGGTGGATAACTAAGGGTTCCCAGTACAAAGAGCAGCACTATGTCTCCCCCCCCCCATTCACCTTCTTCGCAGACTTCATCTGCAGCGAGGCACACAGAAGAAATGACCCCAGCTTTACTCTCCCTTCAGCTCCATCGAAAACGTCCAACAAGTCCTCCACAGTGTCCTCAAAACATGAGCGATCAGAAAAGGAATCAAGACACGCCAAAAGGCATGTCTCCACCCACAAGACAGAGGTCTCAACAAACCGCTCAGCTTCTCAGTCACGCAGTTCGAGCAGCAAGCCTGGCGACAAAGGGAAACAATGTCCCATCCATCAGAAGCGCCATCCTCTAAAGAAATGTCGAGGTTTTCGAAGCAAGTCTCTTGAGGAGCGCAAAGCCTTTCTGAAAGAGAATGGTGCCTGCTACAGGTGTTTCTCCTCCACAACTCACCTGGCGAAGAACTGTAAGGCAACTTTGAAGTGCAGCGAATGTGAGAGCGATGACCACATAGCGGCGCTCCACCCTGGACCTCCTCCACGGGACAAAAAAGACAAGGACCCCACCTCAGAGCATGGCGGGGAGAGTGAAGAGGAGGCGCCTCCACCAGCAGTCACCTCTAAATGCACAGCACACCCAGACAGAGCTAGTAACGTCTACATCGTCGTGGACGACCAGAGCAACAGATCTCTGGCGAGGTCTGATTTCTTCTACTTCATCCAAATCAGAGGTTCAGACTCACCGTACACCCTGCGTACATGTGCAGGAGTCACCGAGACATCTGGAAGAAGAGCCACAGGGTTCTTGGCGTAGTCGTTGGATGGAAAAAACAAGTGTGCTGCTTCCAACACTCATTGAGTGCAACCATATGCCTGACCATCGGTCAGAAATCCCGACCCCAGAAGCTGCACAGCACCACAGCCACCTGAAGTCCATCGCTCGCAGAATCCCTCGCCTGGACCCTGAAGCCCAGATCCTGATACTTCTGGGACGCCACATCCTTCAGGTTCACAAAGTCAGGGAGCAACGCAATGGTCCTCCCAGCGCCCCCTATGCCTAACGTCTAGACCTGGGTTGGGTGGTTACAGGGGACGTGTGCCTGGGTTCAGCCCACAAGCCAGCAGCTGTGACTCCCTATCGCACCAGCGTGCTCGAAAACGGAAGGCCATCTCTCCTCACTCCGTGCCCCAACCGTCTCCAGGTCAAGGAAAGGTTCCTCCTTACAGCATCAAACATGACACCCCAGTCCCTGATGACGACAAAGTGCGGCTTTCCATCGAAGATCGTCTGTTCCTGGAGTTCATGGACAGAGAGATGGTGATGGACGACACCAACAGCTGGGTGGCGCCTCTCCCATTCCGATCCCCTCGTCGACGGCTCCCTTACAATCGAGACCAAGCTCTCAGCAGACTTACCTCTCCCCGCCGCACCCTGGAAAGAAAGCCTAAGATGAAAGCCGACTTCGTCACACCTTCATGCAAAACATCTTTGATCGCGACCAGGCTGAGTTGGCCCCACCACTACCGGAGGGAAGTGAGTGCTGGTACTTACTTATCTTCAGCGTCTACCACCCTCAAAAGCCAGACAAGATCAGGGTTGTCTTCGATTCCAGCGCTCAACATCACGGCATCTCCCTGAACGATGTGCGTGCTACTTACCGGCCCGGATCTGAACAACAGCTTGCTGGGAGTCTTGCTGCGCTCCCGAAGAGAAACAGTGGCTGTCATAGCGGACATCGAGCAGATGTTTCACAGCTTCGTCGTTCGAGAAGACAACAGAGATTTCTTGTGTTTCCTGTGGTTCAACAACAACGACCCCAACCGAGAGATTGCCGAGTATCGCATGAAAGTCCACGTATTCGGCAACTCACCATCCCCAGCTGTCGCCATCTATGGACTTCACCGAGCAGCAGAACACAGCTCCAGGGAACACGGAATGGATGCCAAGCACTTAGTGGAACGCGACTTCTACGTCGACGACGGCCTCGCTCTGGCTGGGTTGCGTCCCGAGGGGCAGCCGTGAGTAGAGGGAGGAGTCGTTGGCAGCTTGACTGGAGGTGGCCACTTGCTGTGTATTTAGCATAGCAGCACACTCAGCTGCTCCCTCAACCTGTAGTGCGATGGTAATTGCTCTGGACAGCAGCAGATCGTCTTTTTCCAGCAGGAGAGTCTCACGCACCTTTGCGTTGTTGGTGTGTTCGATTAGCTGGTCGCGAACCATCTCGTCCTGAAGCGCGCCAAACTTGCATGAGCTAGCTAGCCCTCGCAAATTAGCTACGTACTGCCGCACAGACTCACCAGGCAGTTGGTGTCGCTGACGGAATATAAATCGCCGAAGGAGGGCACTCTGTGGAGCAGCGAAATGGGTGCTCATAAGTCCCACAGCTTCGTCAAAGTTTGTGACGTTCCCCAGAGTCCCGAGCACACGATGACCCTCTGCTCCCAAGCAGTGTAGCAACAGAGCCGTCTTCCTAGCCTGGCTCACGTCGTCGAGCCCTGAGGCGATGATGTAATTTTCAAAACTATGTAGCCAGCGAGTCCATGGTACCGGAGGCTCGCCAGGTAACGCCAGGAAGGGGGCAGGTGGTGGGAGAGAGATATCAGCCATCCTCGTCGCCAATATTGTATTGAGAAATCACGTCAGGACACAGCGCTGTCGCTCGACACAACCTCTACGTTGCATTCTTTATTTAGACTGACACAGCATCACAGGCAGACCCGATCAAACAACCCAGAGCCCGCAGGCATCACCAAGCGATCCCAGCACAATAGAACAGCACCAAATCAAATGCAGCACTGTCGATGTGTGCAGACATAACAAGGGGCTTACCAGCGTTTCCCATTGGAAGTAACAACCCCTTTCAGCCCGCGATTTAGCAAACACCGTTCACATGTGTCGCACCGGGCATTCATGCAGCATAAGCCTCGGTTTGTAGCTAAGAGCCGTTCACAATGTGCTGCACGAGGCCTACCTACACATGTAGCCTGAGCCTCGAATGTTGCTAGTGCTAGCTAACGTTAGCTAGTACAAGAAGTGAATCTCTTGTGCTGCTTAGCTTACGGGTGCTTAATAGTGACGAGCATAATCGTTCAATAAACATTAGGCTCACATGCATCGAAACTGACGATATTAAATGATTCCAAGTAGAAAATTCAACAAGCCAACTAGCTAGATAGCATTTTTCCTTGGCGTGGGACTGACAAGCTAGCATAAGCTAACGTGAGCTAGTGAAAATTCGCACACATTAAAATGTATCTGGATGTAACGTTACATGTATATAGACATCTCCGATATCGTTATGCAAGCAGGTGAGCGGCTAACGTTAAACCGGAATTAAGCAAGCGAGACTGTGTGGCTAGCTAGAATTAGCAGGCCCCGTTTATAGAAGCTAGCAGCAGGTCTGTCTTCTAACGTCAGGCGTAGCCAATCGCTCGGTTGGTTGTCGGTGTGATAACGTGGCAATATTCGCTAACTTTTTAAAAAAAAAAATATTCGCTAACTAAACGTTAGCTAGCTTATGCTAGCTAGTCGTTTCCTAGCCAGGCTAGCTAGCTATGAACGTATAAACTGACGTGCGATAACGTTATAATTAGCTTTAATCAGTCACTTAAAAATCACACCCGAGTGTGCCAAAATGTTACAAAAACATGTCGATATTCAATGTTTACTGGGGTTTTTCGCGCTTCGGCTCACTTCTTACCGAGAAATTGGCACTTGGCACAAGTTGGCCGTGAACTTGACTTCTCCTCAGGGCTCCAAGCAGTGAAAAGAAAAATGGCATAAAATCAAGAGATTTTGAGAACCAAAGTTTGGCTACGTCAGTAGTCACGTGACATACTGGATGGAAAAATAGTCTTTGGTTTTAAGTCAGTCAAATACATTGAACCAATGAGGCCCTGATTTCCATTGAATTAAAGTGAGTTTAATACATATATAGACCCAAAATATCATAAATACAATTATATCGGGTCCAATCAAATAAAAAACACGCTTTAATTGAATGGCAGCATATGATCACTTTTTACTGTGTGGATGCAAACAGTGAAACTTATGTAACCCCTTTTTCACTGGCGGGTGAAGTAATACTTGGGGTAGTATTGGTCGAGGATCAATGATCACACCGGGTTAGAGAACTCAGGATTAATCGTGGCTCAGTAGGCAGACGTAATAACCATACGTGGTAGTGGTGTAACCATAATAACAGTCCGGGTAGTACATAACACCTAGTGTAGTTCCAGTGGATATACATGGCATTTATATCACTACAACCAGCTGCACTGATGTTTGCTCGGGAGCTACAGACGCCTGTGGATCTGGTCTTTGGCAAGCCGCCAAACCCACCAGTACGAGTGCCGCCGGGCCAGGACTATGTAGACGCACTACAGGACCGGATGGAGGCTCCTCATCAGCTGGCTCCAGAGAATATGGCTTCTGCAGGGGAAAGGCAGAAGAGAGCCTATGATGTACGTTGCCACCGCAAAGAGTACCAGCAGGGGGACAACGTATGGGTGTATAACCCACGGCGAACGAAGGGACGGTCCCCAAAGCTGAACAGCAACTGGGAGGGGCCCTGCCTCATCCTGAAGAGGATCTCAGAGGTCATCTATAGAGTGAAGCTCCACAGCCGCCCTCGGATAGTCATCCTTCACCAAGATCGCCTCGCACCTTACTTAGTACAGACCAGGCTACCGGGGTCCAGGGAGGGGGTAAGGACACTGCTGGATCAAAGCCAACCTCCCTGGATGTCAGCAAGGAGCTACCATTAGAGCATCTTGTTTTGGGCCAGGGAGGGGGCGGGGACACTGGGTTTACAGAGCTGCCCTCCCTGGCCAGGAATGGAAACAGCGGTGACGTCGAAGTCGACGGTGGGGGCTCAGACCCAGCGGATGCAGAGCCGCCCCCGTCATCCATCAGCAGCCCGCGGCAAGGAGCAGCCCGGGATGGGAGAGGTGCTCGGCGGAAGAAACCCTCATGGTGGATGGACCCATCCACATGGGATTTGGGTTAGGCCAACGGGACGTTGGTCTTTCAAGGAAGGAGGCAGTGTGGCGAATTCAACTAGAGTGTTCCTGCTCCAAGTTCATTTGCATGTTACCCACGATGCAACTGAAATGTCGATGTTTTGGTTATGTTGTGGGCTATTGAACACGTTAAAAACGGGCATATCTGTTACAGATAGCGGGGATGCGGTGCAAGGTGATGGGGACGTTACGAGAGAAGTTGATTAGACAACATGCTATTTCCCACCATGAGGGTAAAGAGTAGGCAAATAGATAAGGTCGCTTCTGTGGCCAAGAAAAGGATCAAGCTGAGACCAAAACGAATTTGTGACTGTTATGACTAGCTTGGCTTGCGGTCATTAAAAGCTTGCTTGCTAACTCTGAAAGGTTTGCTGAGAAGTCCATTATTTGACCACGTGGAAATATCATCATGTTAATTTTATGTCAACCCATTTGGCCCCGTTACACTGGGAGGAGCCATTGCATATGAAGCCCCTGCCCCCCCCCCCCCCCCAAAAAAAAACAAACAAAAACAAAACAAAAATAAAAAATGATGTCAGTCATTTATTTGCGACTGTTGTGCGGACTGTGTGTGTTGAGCAGCGACCCCCGGTACACCCTTGTTACAGTCGTTTTTGCTGACCCGGAGGTTGTACTGTCAAGCAAGCGCCACAAACAACGCGCGCGGACAGCCTGGACACGGCAGCACTGGCACATCCTACAAGATTAATAAAGTGTGAGTATTAATCATATACGTTTTGATGCAAGCTGTGCCTTGCCCCTTTAAGGAGAGGGCTTAGTGGGTATTGTGTGTGTGTGTGTGGGGGGGTAATGTAGACGCAGCCGTGTGTGTGTGTGTGTGTGTGTGTGTCTGTGTATTTTCTGTTTGTAGCCGCAGCCGCGGAGACGCTAGTTTGCCGACAAATAGGAAGGTAGCCACTGTTACCAGTGATGATTTGTATGCATCACAGGGAGGGAGGGAGGGAGGGAGGCTGCCGTGTGTTAAATGGGACTGCAGTGCAGTGCAGTGGCCGGCCCGTTCTCCACCGCGGAGTTGGTCCGGACTCTTTATGAAGTTGTTACCAGCTACGAGCCAGGCTAAGCTAAATAGACTAGCGAGACACCCACCGGAGGCTTCCAACTACGGTTCGGAGCCGCGACGCTGGAGAGGTAACAGTACTAGACGTGCTGCTGCACTAGACGTTTTGTTGTTTTGTTGTGTTAAGTTACAAGTAAAGCTGAGCGTCGCTGTGTAAGTTAGCTTTTACCTAATCAACGTTAGCCAACTTGCTAAGTAGGCTGGTGCTCTGCGTGCGCGTTTTCATTTTTGGGGTAGCATGCGGCGATAGCTTTTGTTAAAAAGCATGCTAATTTGCCCTGGGAATCAGTGGAGGCTGATGGAAGTGCCCCATTTGTATCTTAACTGTCATCTTCTTCTCTCTATAGACACTGTGGGACCTGAGCATGACCCAAACAGACCTCACCTACGATGCAGTCCCAGGTAGACCAGTATAGTATGGTCTATAATAGCAGATCATGATCCAGCTCAAGGTTATTGTAGTTCACTAAAACTGAACTAAAACCAGGTGTGAAAAGAGAAGAAAAAAAACAAAAAAAAAACGTTTCAGTTCACTGAAATAAAAATAAAACTTGACTTTAGAGGAGCAAGAAGAGGAAGCGAGTGAAGGCAGAGCCGAAGATCAAATGGTGGAAGTTGAAGAAGGAAAACTGTTGTGTGGAGTTCAGGCAGGGGTTAAGACAGGCACTGGGTGGATAGTGGAGAGTTGCCGGACGGCTGGGCAACCACTGCAGAAATAGTGAGGGAGACAGCTAGGAAGGTACTTGGTGTGTCGGCAGGACAGAGGAAGGAAGACAAGGAGACTTGGTGGTGGAGTGAGGAAGTACAGCAAAGTATACAGAAGAAGAGGTTGGCAAAGAAGAAATGGGATAGTCAGAGAGATGAAGAAAGTAGACAGGAGTACAAGGAGACACAGCGTAAAGCTAAGAGAGGTGGCAAAGGCAAAAGGCGTATGGTGAGTTGTATGACAGGTTAGACACTAAGGAAGGAGAAAAGGACTTGTACCGATTGGCTAGACAGAGGGACCGAGCTGCAAAGGATGTGCAGCAGCTTAGGGTGATGAAGGATAGAGATGGAAATGTGCTGACGAGCGAAGAGAGTGTGCTGAGAAGGTGGAAGGAGTACATTGGGGGGCTGATGAATGAAGAAAATGAGAGAGAGAGAGCAGGTTGGATGATGTGGGGATAGTGAATCAGGAAGTGCAGTGGATTAGCAAGGAGGACGTGAGGGCAGCTATGAAGAGGATGAAGAGTGGCAAGGCAGTTGGTCCTGATGACATACCTGTGGAGGCATGGAGATGTTTAGGAGAGATGGCAGTGGGGTTTTTAACTAGATTGTTTAACTCAAACTTGGAAAGGGAGAGGATGCCTGAGGAGTGGAGAAGAAGCATACCGGTACCGATTTTCAAGAACCAGGGCGATGTGCAGAACTGTAGCAACTACAGAGGTATAAAGTTGATCAGCCACAGCATGAAGATTTGGGAAAGAGTAATCGAAGCTAGGTTAAGAGGAGGAGAGGTGACGATTAGCGAGCGGCAGTATGGTTTCATGCCACGAAAGAGCACCACAGATGCGATGTTTGCTTTGAGAATGTTGATGGAGAAGTATAGAGAAGGCCAGAAGGAGTTACATTGTGTCTTTGTAGATTTAGAGAACGCATAAGCCAGGGTGCCGAGAGAGGAGATGTGGTATTGTATGAGGAAGCCGGGAGTTGCCGAGAAGTATGTAGGAGTGGTGCAGGATATGCACGTGGAAGTGTGACAGTGGCGAGGTGACAGATGGGTTCAAGGTGGAGGTGGGATTACATCAAGAATCGGCTCTGAGCCCCTTCTTGTTTGCAATGGTGATGGACAGGTTGACGGATGAGATCAGGCAGGAGTCTCCATGGACGATGATGTTCGCGGATGACATTGTGATCTGTGGCGAGAGTAGGGTGCAGGTGGAGGAGAGCCTGGAGATGTGGAGGTATGCACTGGAGGGAAGAGGAATGAAAGTCAGTAGGAGCAAGACGGAATACCTGTGTGTGAAAGAGAGGGAAGACAGTGGAATGGTCACGAGTGGAGGTGACGAAGGCATATGACTTTAAATACTTGGGGTCAACAGTCCAAAGTAACGGGGAGTGCAGGAGAGAGGTGAAGAAGAGAGTGCAGGTAGGGCGGAGAAGAGTGTCAGGAGTGATTTGCGACAGAAGGGTGCCAGCAAGAGTTAAAGGGAAGGTTTACAAGATGGTTGTGAGACCAGCTACGTTGTATGGTTTGGAGACAGTGGCACTGACGAAAAGACAGCAGGAGGCGGAGCTGGAGGTGGCAGAGTTGAAGACGCTAAGGTTTTCACTGGGAGTGACGAAGAAGCACAGGATTAGGCACGATTATATTAGAGGGACCGCTCAAGTCGGACGGTTTGGAGACAAAGCAAGAGAGGCAAGATTGAGATGGCTTGGACATGTGTGGAGGAGAGATGCTGATTATGGAGCTGCCAGGGAAGAGAAGAAGAGGAAGGCCAAAGAGGAGGTTTATGGATGTGGTGAGGGAAGACATGCAGGTGGCTGGTGTGACAGAGGAAGACGCAGAAGACAGGAAGAAATGGAAACGGATGATCCGCTGTGGCGACCCCTAACGGGAGCAGCCGAAAGTAGTAGATCTATGTCATATGTACATTATTTACAATTAGTTCATAAGTCATTCATAATTCATGTGTGATTTCGTCATTCCTAGGTTATGTGCAGCTATTTACATGCAGTTATGTAGCCTACAATTATTATTTACATGCAGTCATGTGCAGTTATTTACATATGTTATGTAGTTATGTCATAGACATGTGATAACATTTTATAATTTATGCAATGTTTATTGAAACATTCTTTCTCTGTATTGCCCCCCTATACAGTTTTACAAAAAGGTTTGAATTCTCAAAGTTCTTCAGTAAAGTTCCTCAACTTGGACTGGGACTCTGTATTTCTTTGGGATTCTTCATGTTGGCTATCTGTCCGCCTGTCTATACATGGACACAAATACGTAGGACAGAATAGGCGGTCTTCTCGTTCCCCCCCCGCCATTTAAAGAAAAAAAAATTGTGTGTCTTTTTCTATCTTATCCCTCAAGGGTTAAAACCTCAACTAGGGCTTCTTGTTACCTTTCCAGGGTTCAAGTCACAACTAGGGTTACCTGGCAGAATTCGGGTTTAAGGTTAAGATTGGGGTTAAGCCAGGGGAAAGGGTACCCCCCCATCCGGCCACTCGTCAGGCGCTGGCATAATAGGTGTACGTTATGTACAGTAGATTGGATGATTGTATGACCGCCTGGCCAGCAGGTGGAGCCATGGAGGCACCAATCTCAGTAATATGAGGCGCATAGATGACGTCATCATGCAGCGCAGGCGATTCTGAACGGTGGAAATAAACGAAGCACATGGTTGCATGGAGTTGAGCTCCCGAAAAATACAAGAGTTAATTAAATGCGATAAAGTGGAAACGGTTAATTTAAATGCGATAAAGTGGAAACGTTGTAGAACCAGCATCATCACAGCTCAGTACTGCACGTGTACAGCACGTGTACAGCCAGTGTATGGTCCCACAGCTGTGGTCAGCATCACGTCATTCAGCACGCTGTTGTTCAGCAAGCTGTGTGTACAGCTAGCCGTGTATCAGTCAACCAAACGACCAGCTTATGTTAGCTCATGTACAGTTTGGAAACAGCTAATGTTATCTTGTGTACAGGAGGAAATACATTGTCAACGAACATTTGTGTCATCTCGTCATTTATGGGTGGCGTTCACAACGCCGCTAAATCTCAACAATTGCGACAGATAGTAAACCTGTGTCAGTCCAAACGTTTGTAGTTCAAACGTTTACAATAGGTTAGAAATTTAAATCTGCATTCCCAAATAAATTGGAATTAACCTTGTACACTGTCCATCAAACAAGATGTTTAGATGGCGGCCACAGTCCACCACCAACGAAAGTCGCGCGACGTTTCGGTTTTATGGAACCTTCTTCAGGCGAGGGCTTAGACTTTTCACGACCGGGCGGCATCTCGGTGGCCTTCTAAGGCTCGTAAAAATCAAATTAACAATCGAAAAAATAGCCAACATTAATCCAACTCACCGAACAGCGGGCGACGTAGCTCTGTGCCGGACTCCGACGAAAAGAGAGAATGAGGCTCCGCCTCTAAATATATACTGGGAAATATGACACCACTTCCGGTAGACGACAAGCTCTCCGGAAAAGGCGGCCCTTCTCGTTCCCCCCCGCCATTTAAAGAAAAAAAAATTGTGTGTCTTTTTCTATCTTATCCCTCAAGGGTTAAAACCTCAACTAGGGCTTCTTGTTACCTTTCCAGGGTTCAAGTCACAACTAGGGTTACCTGGCAGAATTCGGGTTTAAGGTTAAGATTGGGGTTAAGCCAGGGGAAAGGGTACCCCCCATCCGGCCACTCGTCAGGCGCTGGCATAATAGGTGTACGTTATGTACAGTAGATTGGATGATTGTATGACCGCCTGGCCAGCAGGTGGAGCCATGGAGGCACCAATCTCAGTAATATGAGGCGCATAGATGACGTCATCATGCAGCGCAGGCGATTCTGAACGGTGGAAATAAACGAAGCACATGGTTGCATGGAGTTGAGCTCCCGAAAAATACAAGAGTTAATTAAATGCGATAAAGTGGAAACGGTTAATTTAAATGCGATAAAGTGGAAACGTTGTAGAACCAGCATCATCACAGCTCAGTACTGCACGTGTACAGCACGTGTACAGCCAGTGTATGGTCCCACAGCTGTGGTCAGCATCACGTCATTCAGCACGCTGTTGTTCAGCAAGCTGTGTGTACAGCTAGCCGTGTATCAGTCAACCAAACGACCAGCTTATGTTAGCTCATGTACAGTTTGGAAACAGCTAATGTTATCTTGTGTACAGGAGGAAATACATTGTCAACGAACATTTGTGTCATCTCGTCATTTATGGGTGGCGTTCACAACGCCGCTAAATCTCAACAATTGCGACAGATAGTAAATCTGTGTCAGTCCAAACGTTTGTAGTTCAAACGTTTACAATAGGTTAGAAATTTAAATCTGCATTCCCAAATAAATTGGAATTAACCTTGTACACTGTCCATCAAACAAGATGTTTAGATGGCGGCCACAGTCCCCCACCAACGAAAGTCGCGCGACGTTTCGGTTTTATGGAACCTTCTTCAGGCGAGGGCTTAGACTTTTCATGACCGGGCGGCATCTCGGTGGCCTTCTAAGGCTCGTAAAAATCAAATTAACAATCGGAAAAATAGCCAACATTAATCCAACTCACCGAACAGCGGGCGACGTAGCTCTGTGCCGGACTCCATCGAAAAGAGAGAATGAGGCTCCGCCTCTTAATATATACTGGGAAATATGACACCACTTCCGGTAGATGTCACGCTCTCCACAAAAGGCGGCCCCCCACGCCGTTGTCACGGGAAACGTGACGCGACATCCGGCAAACGCGCGCCCTCCCCATAGACAGAAAAAAAAAGAAAGGGGGAGAAAAAAAGAAAAAAAAAGACAAAAGGGGACAGTGTGTCTTTTCCAGAGACGGGTTCGGGTTAGAGTTATAGGACCGTGTGTCCGAGGAAAGTGACGTGTTGTTGACAAAATTGGAGTTTGGAGAGAGTAGCTTGGTGACCTTCTTGGGCCAGATGGCGTAAGAGAGAGACCGAGTCACAGCTGCACTGCGTTGTGGTGGGGGCACAAAGCAGGAGGTCGTCGACGTACTGCCATAGGGTTGAGCCGCGCGTCAGCGTAAGTGTGCTAAGGCTGTCTCGAAGCGCCCCGTTGTAGATCGTGGGGCTTTCACAATAGCCCTGACACAGCCTTGTCCATGTGTAAGGCCGACCGTCAAATAGGAAGGCAAACCAGAACAGGGACGCTGAAGAAAGCGTTGGCAAGGTCCACAACGGTAAACCGCCGTGCAGAAGGGGGAACCTGAGACATAAGGGTGTAGGGATTGGGGACGCAGGGCGTGCGGGCCCTGACAGCTGCATTTACTGCCTGAAGGTCTTGAACGAACCTCCATTCAGTGGGCGTATCTTCTTCACGGGGAAGATGGGAGTGGAAACCGGGGAGGTGGGCCAAGGGACAATTATGCCCTTGACACGCAAGGCATTGAATACAGGGCAGATGCCATTAACCGCTTCCGGTTTCAAAGGGTACTGAGGTTGGTGGGGACGGAAGTCGGATTTCGGGGTAATGATGACGGGCTCACAATTACGTATGAGACCTACATCCTATTTCCCGTCAGCCCAAAGATGGGAGGGGATGTTGTGAAGCTGCGGAGCAAGTGCAGTGTGTGTGTGTGTGCCAGTGTATGGGCCTCAGTCACTGACGGTGAGGGGGCGGACAGAGCCAACATTCGTGACGTCACCGCAACGGTGGCGCTGACGTCTACCCGGTATAATTTTAGTGAGGGGGACCAGTCGCGTGAAGAGTCGGCGGGAAGCCAATCTGACGCCAGAGAAGCTTGTCGCGCGAGTGGACCCGTATCTGTCCACTGGGAACCCCGTGGTTTTACCAAGGAGACGTGCGGGACCGGCTCATCAACCGAAAACAACGCAGTTTGGTCGTTGTCTAATGTACACGTGACATGAGCGGTGCAGTGTAGGTTGTCCGCTGTCATGTAGGTCAATGCGTCCCCTGTTGTGGTATGTGAGCAAGGGAGCAGAGCCACTGTGTGTATTGGGAGGCGGTAGGAGCCCACATGTAGACCCGTAGAGGGAGGGCGGGGTTATGTGTATGCAAAAAAATATTCGCTGCTGGTAACGAAGTGATGTACAGCCCTGATGAGGTGGAAACAACAGAGATGCCCAGTTGGATCATGCCATCTCCATCCAGCAAATTAAATGGGCAGTTATCAGAAATTAAAACAGGCAATTTTGTTGATGAGCTGTCATCCAGGCAAACAAGCACACAGGAACGGATAATGGCTCCGTGACACACGTACCACTCGCAACAGTGGAGAGGACCGTTTGGCCGCTCCGTGTTAACCGTGGCCGGCCGATAGGCGGTTCTCACCACCGTTCGTGTGGCTCCCGTGTCTAACAAGAAAGGCAGCTCAGCATTTGCAAGACGCAAGGTTATCATTGGCAGTTTTCGGAAAGCTAGCTCATGAGATACATACTGTCCAACTGGGGAAGCTAACAGCAAAGCAGAGTCTTCATTGCAAATCAGTGTATTTGGTTGTGTCTGTGCATTCATACGACCTGATGTGGCAGCAGATGTGTCCAGGACCCCCACCTCCTCCTCCCGTGTCGCCTGTCAGTCCGAACCCCGGTATGAGCCTCCCCGTGGGGCCCACTGGTTGTGAGGTCCGTTGTTCCATCCTCGGCCTCTTCCGCGCCTTTGGTTGATGCCCTTGACGGAGTGGACAGTCTTCAGCCCAGTGACCGGGCTTGCCACATGTGAAGCAGCAGTCGTCACCCGGTTGGGGGCCGCTGGGCTGGGCGTGTTGTCACGGGTTCTGACATCGTGAACGGTCCCCGGGTCTGTCCTGTTGCACAGGTTAGTAGGGTGAAGGAAGCCACTGCGGCACCATGGAGGAGAGAGAGAGAGGTGCGATGTTTGTCCTGAGCCTGCCTTGCCTTCTGTTCTTCTTCCTTTTTCTGCATTTGATCGTGGGCATGATCAGCATGTCTCAGCAAGTCTTCCAGTCGTCTCTTTCCGTATCCTACGCAGTGTGTTTCTATGGCTTTCCTAACTCCGTCCTGCAGGCCGGTCAGGAAATGTTTGCAGAGGTGAGTGTTGTGGTTACACCGCCCCGACCTGCCTCCCCGGCACGTTCAAGCCACTCCCCCAGCTCGGACGTGCCGGAAACATCCGAGCGCTCGGCTCGCGCTCTGAGGAGACGAGCGCTGCACTGCACCAGGTGTTTGCCATCATCCATCAGGCACACCTGTGGCATTCAGGCAGCCTTCTACAAGAAGCCTCCCAGAACGTCTCTCTGTGCTTCGACCTACTGAACCCTGCGGTACAGTTCTGACAAGCCCTCCAGCGTTCCTTGCATTCTGTTTATTCCCCAGTGTCTTATCTTCGTGTCTCTGTTTCCTCGCAAGACTCTCCCTCCGCGATTTCCACGGCTCCCCGTGTCTCCCTCGTCCCCAGCGACCTTCACGTTTTCTCCCCGGACCTCTCCTGCGATCTCCCCCCTTGTCCCTCTATCTGTACCCCTCCCTTCGGACTCGACTTCCCGGATCTCGGACCTGGACTTTCTCGGACAACCCCTCTTGGATCACGGACTGGACTTTCTTGCCAGGTACACGCACATTTTTTCAACACCTCCTGGTCATTTACATACCGCACCACACATAGGCTAAAAACACTCACACATAGTTATACAGGCAAACCACGGGACACCACACATAGTTTATTCACACATCCCACTAACAGAACGCCTTTTTCACCATACATTTCTCTCCCACAATAAAACCCCCCTTTGTAGATTTAGAAGTCATCTCGTGTCTGTCTGTCTTGGGTTTCGCCATACGGGTCAGGTTCTGGTGCGCGAGCACAACAGAACATCGGAGCCATTATGGACCCAGGCAAACCCAAGGAGCGGACGGTCCCTGTGACGCCCCAGAGCCCCGTCCCCCTAGAGGCAGTAGTAAGAAGTCACAGTTGCCAACTTGCCTCTCTCCGCTCAGAGCTTACTACTGCCTTCACCCGTGTCACCGGAGAGGTCAGCGATCTTCAGTCCGGCTCCCAGGCCGCGACGAGCGCGTTAGATGCCCTCACCGCGCAGATCGCTGCACTCTCCACAGCGGTCTCCAGGATGAGTGACCACCCTGCCCTGGCCTCGGTCTCTGCCCCCAGCTCGGCCTTCGGTTTCCCCGTTCCTGGTCCCGACGTTCCCCCTCCTCCGAGTCAACCCCCACTGGACCCCCGGTGCGAGCCTAACCTCCCCTGCCCGAAGGCCTTCGGTGGGGAGTTCGAGCTGTGCAGGGGTTTCCTTGGTCAGTGTGAGCTCCTGTTCAAACACCAGCCA
The DNA here is from genome assembly GCF_029633865.1 of Lampris incognitus. Lineage (NCBI taxonomy): Eukaryota > Metazoa > Chordata > Actinopteri > Lampriformes > Lampridae > Lampris > Lampris incognitus. The sequence goes on along the minus strand of NW_026611153.1, from coordinate 86,621 downwards.
GCCAGGTATAGGACAGGAGAGACCAAGGTAGCCCTTGTCATGTCCCTCCTCACCGGCAAAGCCCTCAGCTGGGCCATAGCGGCGGTAGGCCATACCGAGCAGCTCGCCTCGGACTATTGTGCCTTCCGCCGCGAGTTCAATCTGGTGTTCGACCACCCAGCTGACGGGCAGGACGCTGCCGGCCGCCTCCATTCCATCCAACAGGGAGCCAGGTCGGTGGCAGATTATTCCTTGGAGGTAAGGATACTCGCGGCAGACAGTGGGTGGGATGACACTGCGCTCAAGAGCGCGTACAGGAGGGGGCTGAGCGACCCCATCAAAGATCTCATCGTTCGGGACCGCCCTGCCTCCTTCAACGAGCTCGTCACCCTCGCCCTCCAGATGGACGAACGGCTGCGGGAGCGGCGCCAGGAACGCGCCCCGCGCGCTGGCCCCTCCCATAGACCAACCCCCGTCCGTTCTACCGGTGCCTTCCCTGGGTCAGCGTCCCGTGGGCTCTCTCCACCCTCACACTCCCCCTCGCAACCCTGGGTGGCTTCTGGATCCAGGCCGGAGGAGGAGCCAATGCAGTTGGGTCGGTCACGGCTCCTGCTGGAGGTTAGGGAGCAGAGGATGAGTGGCCACCTCTGCCTCTACTGCGGGAGGTCGGGCCACTACATCAAGGCCTGCCCGACTCACCCAAAAAGACCCGGCTCACTAGTGAGGGGTGTCCTAGTGAGCCTGACGACCCTTCCTCAGCCCCAGGGTTCACATTAATTTAGAACATGCAACTTTTTTGGTGATATTTCTGAATTAAGTTTACTGCCCATCTTTCTCCCTCACCCCACATTCCCTCCATTCCCTCCCCCCTCCATTCCCCCCCTCCATTCCTCCCTCCATTCCCCCTCCATTCCCCCCTCCCTCCATTCCCTCCCCCCTCCATTCCCCCCTCCATATCCCCCTCTATCCCCCCCTCCACTCCCTCCCCCCTCCATCCCCCCTCCATTCCCTCCCCCTCCATCCCCCCTCCATTCCCTCCCCCCTCCCTCTCCGCCTCCATTCCCTCCCCCCTCCATTCCCCCCTCCATTCCCTCCCCCCTCCATCCCCCCCTCCATTCCCTCCCTCCATCCCCCCTCCATTCCCCCCCTCCATCCCCCCCTCCATTCCCTCCCCCCTCCATTCCCCCCCTCCATTCCCCCCTCCATTCCTCCCTCCATTCCCCCCTCCATTCCTCCCTCCATTCCCTCCCCCCTCCATTCCCCCCTCCATTCCCTCCCCCCTCCATCCCCCCCTCCATCCCTCCCTCCATTCCCTCCCCCCTCCATCCCCCCCTCCATTCCCTCCCCCCTCTATTCCTCCCTCCATTCCCTCCTCCTTCCATTCCCCCCTCCATTCCCCCCTCCATTCCTCCCTCCATTCCCTCCCCCCTCCATCCCCCCCTCCATTCCTCCCTCCATCCCCCCCTCCATTCCCCCCCTCCATTCCCCCCTCCATCCCCCCCTCCATTTCCTCCCCCCTCTATTCCCCCCTCCATTCCCTCCTCCTTCCATTCCCCCCTCCATTCCCCCCTCCATTCCTCCCTGCATCCCCCCCTCCATTCCCTCCCCCCTCCATCCCCCCCTCCATTCCTCCCTCCATCCCCCCCTCCATTCCCCCCTCCATTCCCCCCTCCATCCACCCCTCCATTCCCTCCCCCCTCCATCCCCCCCTCCATCCCCCCTCCATTCCCCCCCTCCATCACCCCCCTCCATTCCCCCCCTTCATTCCTCCCTCCATCCCCCCCTCCATTCCCCCCTCCATCCCTCCCTCCATTCCCTCCCCCCTCCATTCCCCCTCCATTCCCTCCCCCCTCCATCCCCCCCTCCATCCCTCCCTCCATTCCCTCCCCCCTCCATCCCCCCCTCCATTCCCTCCCCCCTCTATTCCCCCCTCCATTCCCTCCTCCTTCCATTCCCCCCTCCATTCCCCCCTCCATTCCTCCCTCCATCCCCCCCTCCATCCCCCCCTCCATTCCCCCCTCCATTCCTCCCTCCATTCCTCCCTCCATCCCCCCCTCCATTCCCCCTTCCATTCCTCCCTCCATCCCCCCTCCATTCCCCCCTCCATTCCCTCCCTCCATTCCTCCCTCCATCCCCCCCTCCATTCCCTCCCCCCTCCATCCCCCCCTTCATTCCCCCCTCCATTCCTCCCTCCACCCCCCCCTCCATTCCCTTCCCCTCCATCCCCCCCTCCAGTCCCCCCTCCATCCCCCCCTCCATTCCCTCCTCCTTCCATTCCCCCCTCCATTCCTCCCTCCATCCGCCCCCTCCATTCCCCCCTCCATTCCCTCCCTCCATTCCCCCCTCCATTCCCTCCCTCCATTCCTCCCTCCATCCCCCCCTCCATTCCCTCCTGGATTTGACGAAAAGAAGCCGTATGAAAACTGGAAAAATTAAGTGGAAATATGGAGACGGGTGACGAACTTGGACAAGAAAAAGCAAGCGTTGGCTGTGGCTCTATCGTTGACAGGTAGAGCGAGGGATACTGCTTTAGGAATAAATGTGGATGATCTAAATAAGGATGATGGAATGACCACTTTGATTGGGGAACTTGACAAGATTTTTTTGAGAGAAGAGAAGGAACGGGCTTACGAAGCCTATTCTGAGTTTGATCGAATATCGAGGGAAAATGGCGTCTCGATGGTGGACTTTATTGTTGATTTTGAACAGAAATACAACAGGATCTGTAAATTCGAGATGGTTCTGCCCGACGCTGTTTTGGCGTTTAAACTACTGGATACAGCAAGTCTTGATGTGAAAGACAAGCAACTGGCATTGACTGCATGTGGTAAGCACACTTTTGATTATATGAAGTCAGCACTGAAACGCATATTCGGAGAAAAACATGAGCAGAAGGCGGGAGCCATTAACGTGAGTCAGGATGCAGCCTACTACACAGATCAAAGAAAACCGCACCCACGAACCCAAAGTGTGCAAGCTAGAGGACCACTCGCAGGCACAAATCCACTTGCCAAGTACGGAAGACGAACAAAGTGTGGGATTTGTCAAAGCACATTCCACTGGGTGAAAGATTGCCCACATAAGAAAGAACACGTAAAGATAACAGAAGAAAATAAATGCACAGAAGAACCTGATGAGTGTAATATAACGCTGTTTTCTAAGGAATCGGATACGGAAATATTCATGGTTGAGGCTCTGGGATCAGCTGTCATTGACACGGCATGCACAAGGACTGTCTGTGGTGAAAAATGGCTGAATAACTATGTAGGGGGACTAAATGAGAAAGAAGTACAGAAAATAGTTAACACAGAGAGTAGCAAGCCTTTCAAGTTTGGGGATGGGCGAGTTGTACATTCGACAAAAAAGGTCAAGATACCAGCCAAGATAGGAGAAACAAAATGCTGTAGACACAGAAGTGGTCCCATCTGACATCCCTTTACTGCTGAGTAAAACGTCGCTAAAGAGAGCAGGAGCTGTGCTGAACTTGGAGAACGATACAGCAATAATGTTTCGGCAACCGATAGCTCTGAAGATGACCTCCTTAGGATACTACTGTCTGAACATAATGGATAATGAGTCACCATGCGATACATATGAGAATGTGGTCCTGGCCATCACAGAGAATATGACTAAGGAACAAAAACACAAAGCTTTACTGAAACTTCACAAGCAATTCGGACATGCATCAGTTGACAAACTGAAGAAGCTGCTGATAAGTGCTGGAAACTCTGATAACGAGAGCACTGCTATTCTAGAGGAGATAGTAGGAAAATGTGAGATTTGTCTTAAGTACAGCAAGCCTAAGCCTAAGCCCAAGCCTGCTGTTGGGTCTGCCCATGGCCTCCCGATACAATGAGACTGTGGCAGTAGATTTACATGAGCTAGAACCGAATGTGTGGTACCTGCACATTATCGATCACTTCACACGCTTCAGTGCGGGTGGCATTGTGACCTCAAAGAAACCAAGTGTGATAGTGAAATGCTTTGGACATTCCTGGATCAGTGTCCATGGTCCACCGGAGCGTCTCTTCAGCGACAACGGTGGCGAGTTCAACAACGAGGAAATAAGAGACATGGCAGAGAACTTCAACATCGAGATAAAGACGACTGCTGGCTATAGTCCATGGAGCAATGGCTTGCTGGAACGCCATAACCAAATGCTCAGAGATAATACTGAAGGTAAAACTTGACAACGGAGTTGACTGGAAAACTGCACTGGATTGGGCACTCATGGCAAAGAACACAGTGCAGAACGTACATGGCTTCAGCCCACATCAGCTGGTGTTTGGACAGAATCCGAACCTTCCCTCTGTGTTAGTGGATCAGCCACCTGCTTTGGAGGGAACTACTATGAGTGCATGGGTGGGACAGCACATAACAGCATTACATGCAGTAAGGAAAGCTTTCATAGAGGCAGAGTGCTCAGAGAGAATCAGAAGAGCTCTACGAAAGCAACTTCGTCAAACAGATGAGAAGTATGAAACTGGGGACAAGGTGTTCTACAAAAGGACAGACTGTGTTGAGTGGAAAGGTCCTGGAGTCGTGATACGACAAGATGGGGTGGTGATCTTTGTACACCATGGTGGGACCTATGTCAGGGTTCATCATTCTAGGTTGCAGAAGGTTGATAAGAGTGAAGTAGGTGCTAGTGAGGGTCTAGAGCACCCTGGGGAGAATGTTACTGAGGGCAATATGAAAGTACCTGTTACTGATAGTGATGTGGATGTTGATAACAATGACAGTGGGAACATACCTGGTACTGATTGTGACATAGATGTTGATATGAACAATGACGGTGAGGCTGGGGGTGTTACAGACAATGATACAGATGTCACTGAGGGTAACAATCATAAGGATAATCAACAGACAGGCATAAGGGTAGCAGCCTCCCTAGGGCTGAAAACAGGTCAAACAATCAGCTTTGTGGATAATGTAACAGATGCGTCTCACAGAGCTAAAGTGATGGGACGAGCAGGAAAGGCTACAGGAAATAACAGAAACTGGTACAGCCTACAGTACTTAGAACTATCTGACATCGCTGGTACTATGGGGTCAGCTGATCTTACTAAGGTAGACAATCTTCAGGTTAATCCACTGGATAGTGTAGAACTATGCTCTGATATGCAGGAAAATGATGTATTAGTCACAGGTGGTGTTTCATTTGATAAGGCTAAACTAGATGAAATAAGTAGCTGGAAGAATGATGGGGTGTTTGAGAAGGTAAAAGATATGGGTCAAAGGCATGTGTCCACTAGACGGGTGTGCACACTGAAAGAAACCCCTGATGGTGTAATACCCAAAGCGCGTCTTGTGGCTAGAGGTTTTGAAGAATTCAACACTAAAGATCTATAGAAGGACTCACCTACATGCTCATCAGAGTCCCTCAGACTACTCATGTCAGGTCTATGTCAGAATAAGTGGCATCAAATAACTTATCCAGAACAAAAGGATTCATCGTATTCTGTGGTCAGCTACAAAAGAACAGCTGGCAGACTGTCTGACCAAAAAGGGAGCCTCTTCCCTGGTATTACTTAAGGCACTGAATAATGGACAATGGAAGCTAGATGACTGAGTCTGACTGTTGATAACTGAGCATGAGCTCATTAAAAATTAATAATTAAAAATTATTGTTGCATACATTGATGCAACTGAGTTGCAACCTGTTGTTGTTTCTACTTGTTTCTGTTCTGTGTAAATGTGTATGAGTTGTCTGTTGTCAGCATATACATTAAGTTTTGCTAATGTTGTCACTTATTGCAAAGCAGTCCCTTCTCCCATGGTTTTATTCATGATGTCATCAGCGATTAGTCAATGTCGACTTGACTTTCATCACAAAACAGCTAACTTCAAAAACTCTTAAGTCATACAACCCCTAACACACACACAAAGTTGCACACACAAACATGCCCGTCCATCCATCCATCCTTTCCCCCACCTACCTTAGCGTCATGCTCCTGCAGGTGTGTTCCACTGGCGTGCAGGTAGTTAAAGAGGTCCTCAGAGGGCAGTGGTCTCTCCAGCATCAGGATCAACTCTTGCTCCACTTCAAACCTTTCATGCAGGGTCACTGCTGCACTCTTCCCCATCACTCCTGGGTGACCTGCAAGCAGCAGAAGCCCCAGTTCCAGGGGAAACCCAAACTTTTACCCATCTCGAGTCTGACAGAGACAAAGAGTTACAATGAGGTTGCTGAGAACCGCCTCAGGTTAAGGATTTTAACAAAAACCCAAGTCAACTTACCTTTATAAGGATTAATTAAAGAACAATGAGAGATAGAGATGTTTTGATTTTAACTATGCAGTTAATGCACTGGGCACTACTGCTTCTGATAAAAAACTAAAAAGTTTCAAAAGATACTGACATTTCAAGAGCTTTTGGGGACAAAAACAATGTCACCATTGTGAAGGTGTCCACCTTTTCTTTGGGAATTTGTAAGGCCACCTTCAGGACAGACACACACAACACCTGTAGTTAAATTATATGCTTTACACTTCTGGTCAAATCTGAATGTCCGACACCTTTTATAAGAGAACACAAGCCGTTTTCTGTACAATCGCTACGTATTTCGTATGCGTAAGGTCACCGAATGTTTGTAATACTCCCACGTGTATTACAAAAAGACTTGAAATGGGCCATTTGAGACTACTGACATTATGTAGACCAGTGACAGACCTTAGTCGGTATGCAGATATTGGATCGTCGACAGCAGAATGGTCACCAGAAACTACAAAGTTATTTTCCTGCAGCTGCACTGCTTTCACACTGCCCAAAAAAACCCGCTAACATGCGCCAATTTACACTGACCAAAGGCGGACATGAGCGGGGTTTTGCCAGTGTGAAAGCAGTAACATGTCCATTTACATTACTGCCACGTGGTAATTAATCAGAGCCTCTGAATAGCACAAAGCCTTTGCATACCAACACGGCCGAATGGGTCTCCATGTTAACTGTTCCAATAGATTTGATCATTCTTCCAACGCATGCCAGGCTAACCACATGCATACAAACCGCTTGTCACTCAACAAGTCAAACAGACTGACGAATGGATGACGTTGCTGACTAGTGAGCCGCTATTGCAGCAGTGTCGTCAACCAGCACTTGCCCCCATCAGCGTTACCGTTGGCCTAACATGACATTTAACATCCTGGGACTTCACAACTATATTATTCATAACTGCCTGGTTTACTACTAACAAAAGACGTGGGATGAGTATTAATCTTAACAATACGACTGGCTATTTCTCGCAAATTCACTGATTACACTGCGGCCGTAACCACGTGACACGTTTTCCTGCGTAGTGGCTGCTTAGCTCGCTCACATACTCAAAACTCTGCGGCCTGCGTCTTTTCCAAACACGAGGCGAAACAAAGAACAGCTCAACACCACATTAGCCAACATCTTACACAATGTGTTAATTACCTCGTCTACTGTATCTGTGGCGAACAAATCCATATTGTACGCGGTCAAAATATGCTTAGTTTCTTTCGTTCGTAAAACGCGCTTACCGAAATAGAAGCCATTTTGTAGATGGTCCCAGGCACGTTCGCAAGCCCCCCCCCCCCCCCACACACACACACACACACACACACGGGACGTCATTTTAAAGGCCCAGTTGTCCTCCATATGGGAACAGGTCTGAATACAGCGGCATGTACAGTATGAGAGATATGAGCAAAAACGCCATGTCGACTCAAATGAACCGCTGGGTCTCAATGACACAGTAGCTCGCTCAACGGTAAAATGGCTGCCGCAGCCTGTGTGGCACATAACGCGCGGAACATGGCGCCATGCTTGCAGGACAAAAGACAGGTTTTGACCAGTGTCTCTGGCCAGCCCCTCGCTCACAAACCTAACGTTACGTTTCCCAAGTTAAGTGGCGAAGACACGTTCAAGTCGGCGACATTAAAAAAAAACAGCCATTTTAGCTATCCACATACACACAAGTTGTCTTCACTCCAGTTGGTAACCCGTGTTAAGGCCGGCATTAGCTGCTAAGTAGGCGTTATAACCTGATATAAGAAAAAATATGTCCCACAGAATACCACACAAAACAGCTTGCATTGACTTATGTGCACATTACATTAAGTCGCAACGTTATTTCTCAATCAGCAATATTCGGAAACTTTACATCTGGATAAAAATAAAGTTACCTCCTGTCACGACCTCCTAACGAAACGCAGCGGACACGGGCTCGTCACAACATGGCGGCGATCAGGATAATGACCTCCCATCACCCCACGCGTGCGTCCCGCCCCTAAAGCGCCCGCCAATTATATTCAATTTTTAAAAACAGTATTTTATTTCAAATTGTTTATGTGATGAAAGAATACTGTTTCACTTCTTCGTTTTCACATCTAGGCAAATATTACGTGTTATATGGGTCCAAATTAAGTTACCTGAATCTGATCCATCCATTTCCCAAACCGCCTATCCTGCTCTGAGGTGGCGGGGATGCTGGAGCCTATCCCAGCAGTCACTCTGACCTTTCAGGCTAAACACGATTTCATTTCAATTCCATTTAGCTGCAGTTAATTGCGATTACATGCGCTTGACCCATGCCAAACTCGGAATGACACAACTGAATCAGGTGTGTATATATACACTCACTGGCCACTTTATTAGGTACACCTTGCTAGTACCGGGTTGGACCCCCTTTTGCCTTCAGAACTGCCTTAATCCTTCGTGGCATAGATTCAACAAGGTACCGGAAACATTCCTCAGAGAGTTTGGTCCATATTGTCATGATAGCATCACGCAGTTGCTGCAGATTTGTCGGCTGCACATCCATGATGCGACTCTCCCGGTCCACCACACCCCAAAGGTGCTCTATTGGATTGAGATCTGGTGACTGTGGAGGCCATTTGAGTACAGTGAACTCATTGTCATGTTCAAGAAACCAGTCTGAGATGATTCGAGCTTTATGACATGGCGCGTTATCCTGCTGGAAGTAGCCATCAGAAGATGGGAACACTGTGGTCATAAAGGGATGGACATGGTCAGCAACAATACTCAGGTAGGCTGTGGCGTTGACACGATGCTCAATTGGTACTAAGGGGCCCAAAGTGTGCCAAGAAAATATCCCCCACACCAATTACACCACCACCACCAGCCTGAAGCGTTGATACAAGGCAGGATGGATCCATGCTTTCATGTTGTTGACGCCAAATTCTGACCCTACCATCCGAATGTCGCAGCAGAAATTGAGACTCATCAGACCAGGCAACGTTTTTCCAATATTCTATTGTCCAATTTTGATGAGCCTGTGCGAATTGTAGCCTCAGTTTCCTGTTCCTAGCTGACGGGAGTGGCACCCGGTGTGGTCTTCTGCTGCTGTAGCCCATCTGCCTCAAGGTTCGACGTGTTGTGCGTTCAGAGATGCTCTTCTGCATACCTCGGTTGTAATGAGTGGTTATTTGAGTTACTGTTGCCTTTCTATCAGCTCGAACCAGTCTGGCCATTCTCCTCTGACCTCTGGCATCAACAAGGCATTTTTGCCCACAGAACTGCCGCTCACTGGATATTTTCTCTTTTTCGGACCAGTCTCTGTAAACCCTAGAGATGGTTGTGCGTGAAAATCCCAGTAGATCAGCAGTTTCTGAAATACTCGGACCAGCCCGTCTGGCACCAACAACCATGCCACGTTCAAAGTCACTTAAATCACCTTTCTTCCCCATTCTGATGCTCGGTTTAAACTGCAGCAGATTGACTTGACCATGTCTACATGCCTAAATGCATTGAGTTGCATTGAGTTGCTGCCATGTGATTGGCTGATTAGAAATTTGCATTAATGAGCAGCTGGACAGGTGTGCCTAATAAGGTGGCCGGTGAGTGTATATTGTAGCGAATTCGGGGGTCAACGCAACCACAGGAACTGCCGCGGCCGGGAAGCGAACCCGTATCGCCCGCACCGCAGGAGACATCGCTAACCGCTAGACTACAGGGTCAGACCCGCGAGCCAGCGGCCAGCGTGTCTTCTTATCCATGCACGTTACAATATTCTGATTTTGGGTGGTGATGGATGAGACGCCAGTCAAAGCAGAAAAAATATTTTAAAGTTGAGACTTAACATTTCTGTGTGGTTCACACTTTACAGAACATGTGAGGGCCAGTTAATATAAGATGTCGGCCCACAGTCGGCCCACGTGTTATGCACCATTACAGTGCCACCATTGCCAGACTTGGCCCGCCTTCGGTGAAAACACCACTTGTCGATGGTTTAAGGGCACATTTCGGCCAGAGTCGTCAGCTATGTGGGAGGTGATTCTGGATGTATTCAAGAGCTTTTGTGGATTAAAGTGTTGTTGAAGTGTGATCATTATAGAATAATTCATAACCCAAACCGCTCATCCTGCTGTCAGGGTCGCGGGGATACTGGAGTCTATCCCAGCTGTCATTGGGCGGCAGGCAGGGAGACACCCTGGACATGCCGCCATGCCATCATAGGGCAGGAATATTAGTCTAACTGTTCTAATATCAGCTGTTCCACCATGGTTACTACCTCAACCAGCAGTAGATTTCTCTATATTGGATGGTTTACACTCAAAAAGAAACACGGTCAATGTGCAGGCTTATGTGGACACTGTTATAAATAAAATATATGAACACTATTTACGTTAATACTAATTAGGATATTGTAATATATCCATACTCCCGCTAAGAGGCGCTGCTGTTTTCAGGAGTTTCCGGGCTGTGGAGTTCTCTCATGGATGTATTAAAGTATTATAGTTCTACTATAATACTTCCTTGGGTTCTCTTTTTTTTTTGTGAAGATTTTTTTTTAACAATTTCAAACTTACAAACAACATGGCAATAACATTTCCATGTTCGCACAATAGGACCTGGTGCATACAAAGGAAAGATTGAAAAAAATAAAACAAACGAGAGGTTGAAATAACATCAATATAAAATACATAAAATTAAACAGGGCTAGGGCTTTTTGGTTAATTATATTCTTCTATTATACTAAAAAGTTTTACTGCATTTTTTATTTTCATGACTTTAAGGGCCTTTGTATAAGCAAGAAACTCTCTGCGAAATACACAAAAGTCAGGTTTCACTTTCACATATTTTGATTTGTGTTTATAACATTTCCCGAAAATAAGAACGTCGTTGACTAAAAAGTCATCGTTGCTATTGTCCATGGCAAGTCAATAAACAATGTCCTTCAGAGAAAAGTTTTCCAGTTGGAAAACCCTTGGGTAAAGCCAGTCATGTATATCAAGCCATAAAGTTTCATAATTCACACATTGGAAAAATAAATGATCAGTCGTTTGAGCATCATCACAAAATACACAATTATTGGTTTCAATTCCAAATCGCTGTCGTAACAATTCACTGGCTGGATACACTCCATTTAAAAATTTAAAATGGATTTCCTTTGCTTTGGGATTTATGGGGAATTTAAGATATTTAGTTAGTAACATGTGAATAGTTCTTTGAGTAGACTTGTGAAATTGAGTTTCTGTAAGATACTATAGAGTTTGAAATGTTATTAAACATATTTATAATTGTTTTATTTGGGAATCTGACTTCATTAAAATCACAGCCTCCAACTAAAAGTTGTGGGAGACAAGGGGTGATAGAGTAGAATATGTTAAAATTCCTTTGATTAATAGATTTAGGGATTGCTTTAGTTATAGATTTAAATACGTAACGGTTTCCAATTAAATCATATTTAAGGCAGAAACTCTCAAACGATATGATACAGCCACTACTATCAACTACGTAATTGGGTCACTGACCAAAAACCTTTCACCATCCAGTCCTTGTTATAAAATGATTTCTTTTTAACCATAATATATCTATTATTCCATAATGGTGTATTATGTGGGGTGAAATTGCGATTGTATAAGAGTTTCTAATATAAAAAGACCTGCTGGTGAACAAGGGAAAATTCAATCGGGAGTCTTTGAATACTGAAGTCACATTTAAGTAACAATTCTATACTTCCCAACTTCTTAACTGTTTCTCTGGGAAAATGGAACCAAAAGCTATTGTTGTTCAGAAAAGACTTTAGCCAATTGATTTTCAACGTTCCATTTACAAAATCAAAACCGATAGCTTGTAGGCCTCCATCTTTAAAATCTCTGCTCTCTTAACTTAGTGGATTTTCATTTTCCAAAGATAATCAAAACTGACCTGATAGATCTTTTTAATAGCTCTACTTGGAATAGCCATCGAGTATGCCAGATACATGCACCTTGAAATGCTTTCCGTTTTAGTCAAAAAGATTCGACCTAATAAACTAATGCCTCTCCATAACCAAGAGTTAAGTCTAGTTTGGCATTCATCCACTACCTTCCACACATTCATATTTTGATACATATTTATGTCCAAGTACTAAACAGTGGATTTTACAGAAATGCTGTATGCCTCTGTTAAATGACTTTGATGAACTGGCATTAGCTCACACTTGTTCAAATTTAACTTTAGACCAGAGGCTTTGGAGAAAAATCTGAATCATTTGAAGTATTCCGGGGACTTCAGTTAGCTGCTTCATAAAGATGGTTGTATCATCTGCTAACTGGCTAATGATTACTGGTTTCCCAAGTACATCTAATGGAGTGATAGTTGAATTTTTAATAAAGACAGAAAGCATTTCTGTAGCAATTATAAAGAGAGAAGGGGAAATGGGACAACCCTGTTTAACGCCGCGTTTGGTTATAAATCGGGGTGACGTACCTCTTGGTAAAGAGACTGAACAATTTGTATTTTCATAGAGATTCATGTTTTGAAACTTATCCCCAAAACCTAATAACATTAAACAATGGCATTTTTTTTTGAAAAAAGTGCTCAATTGAATCAAATGCTTTATAAAAGTCAAGAAATAGAATAAAACCATCATCTTCTATTAAATGTCTATAATCTAAAAGATCAAGCATTAAGCAAATATTGTTGTGAATGGATCTACCCTTCATAAAACCAGGTTGAGAATCCCTTATAATTTTATGTAGATTCTTTTTTAACCTATTAGCATAAATAAGGGTCACGATTTTGTAGTCGTTGTTGAATAATGTGATTGGTCTAAGATTATCTAATATTTTGGGGTCCTTATGAAGCTTGGGAATTAAAGTTATTATAGCTTGTTTCATAGTGGAAGGAAATTTAATATTGTCAGTTGATTCTTTTAACATAAGAGAGAATGCAACTTTAATAAGTCCCAAAAATGTCTATAGAAATTGGCAGTAAGTCCATCCCTACCTAGAGATTTGTCTAAAGACAAACTCATTACTGCTTTATCCAGCTCATCTGAAGTAATTCCAGCATCACACAACCATACGAACACATCAACAATACAGAGAATACGAGCTTTGATATTGTTGAAGAAGTCAGCATCCTGAACAGAAAAGGTTGAAGAATACAATTTACTGTGTTAGTAATTAGTATTAGTATTGAGTAGCAGCAGAATACTTCACAACTGCTATCATTACACGTTTATTGACATGCTACAGTACCAGAGAAAAAGTTAAATCTATGTTAACATTATTTTATTATAATGTTAAACTTTATTTCACTCTCTCTCTCTCGCACACGTAAGGAATCCAGCTTTGGTAAGGAATGAGCTTTGGCTCAAGATAAATCAAACAATAGCAAACAAACAAACCAACACAAAACCAATTTCTGTCACGTATCTGGAAAGAACCCAAAAGCAGACGGGACAAGCAGGTAAGGGAAGAAATCAAGTCTTATGGCCGGACTCGATGAAGCAGCAATCATTGGCAACGCTGTCTTCGGGAGGGGGGCGGAGTCGGCTTGTGTTCGTCACGTCAATGCGTCTCTGTGTGTGTCGGAAAAAACAGTGCTTCGGCTTGGAGTCGCCTTGTCACCAAAGTGGGGAGGCGCTCTCCTTCCAGACTGCCGGCCCTCGGACAGATGCAGTTGGCGAACGCATGCAGTACGAGGGTGGGTGTTTGAATTAAAATAGGGATCGATTGGCCACTAAATTGGGAGAAAAAAGGGAAAAATCCAAAATACATTTATAAAAAAAAAAAAAAAAGAAATCAACTCTTCATTCAAGTGGCCCATCCCAGGGGTAGAGCAGGAGTTGGCTCAGTGGCAGGTAGACTGGCAGGCACAAGTCCATCAATGGCTACGTTCCAGCCAACACTGGTCCACAGTGGAGGCTTTTTAAGGGTGACGCCGATTGCTTGATGGCCAGCTGCTGTGCCGGGGTGAAGGAGGGGTCAGCAGGTGTCCAGGGAGAAGAGGGGTTAGGCTTGGGCTTTTGGCTCATGACTTCTATTTATTTAGCACTGGCCTACTGATCTGAGGAATGCTATAATGCTCGACTTCACTCAATGTGGCCAGGGGTGCTCGGGTTGGACCCGTCAAACTGGGCAGTGCTGGCCGCTGAATGTGGCCGAGGCTCGACAATGTATGTGGGCAGGGGTGGTCGCGCTGGCACTACAATCAAGCCCAAAGTCGCGCGACGTTTCGCTGTTTATGTACCTTCTTCAGGCGAGGCCTTATTCAACTAAGAGAGGCAGGGTTAAGCTTAAGGTTAGGGTTAGGCTTTTAAATCCGCATTCCCAAATACATTGCAATTAACCTTGTGCACTGTCCATCGACATGGTGTTTAGATGGCGGCCACAGTCCCCCACCAACTACCCCACCGTCCCACGCAATCCAAAAATTCAATGGCAGCTAATAATGGTCCCTCAGTTTGGCTCAGTCGCATCATCGGGACCCCAATTTGGTCCCCTGTTTCACTACAACAAAGCCCAAAGTCGCGCGACGTTTCGCTTTTCTTCAACCCTCTTCAGGCGAGGGTTTAGACTTTTCTACGAGCGGCATGTCGGTGGCCTTCTAAGGCTCGTGAAAATCAAATCACTTGATTGGAAGCTGCCAATTTGCCATAACAATATGGAAGGACCTCTAAAATCTGTTGTACATACTTTGTGCTACTGCACTTACCAGCATGCTTTGTGTCTTGCACATTTCCTATGTTCTTGTGGGTTTCGAAACATGTGAACCAATGGAATGTATTTGCTCTTTGTATTTTTATTCGAATTTTGTTATTAGCCAATGATGTGGTGTGGAGTTGTTATGCCCGCGAAATCACGAGCTTCGCAACAGTCCATCTCCTCACGGAGAGGGAGGAGTTAGGCAGCCCGAGTGAGTACGACGAAGAGAGAGGGCCATTTTTCTGCTGCTCCGTCTAAGTACCCGTTTCGCGGAGACTTTATACACAGCCCGTGTACTAGGCCCGCATTTGAGGTCAGGAGTGTTGCGATTGGCCCGCGGTCGTATGCTTGCTGGTGGGCTTTGTTTTAGTATGCCGATTATTTTGTTTATGCCCCATAGCCAGTGTCGCCGCTAGCTAGCTAAGTGCATTTAGCATCCAGTGCTAGTGTGTTAGCTAGCCGACTAGAGTTGTGGAGGCTAGTCAGAAGTCATCGGGCTGCGCTGGACGGTGATCTAACTAGGGGAGCCGCTCTGCTCCATTCCTGGGACCTGTCTGCTATCCAAAGAGGACTCGCTTCATCTGCTCTATCTTCGCCAGGGTTGTTTGAACATTGCAACCTTTGGCCATCTTGCGGCGGGTGGAGGCTGCTACCGGGGAGCCGACACCTGCCAGCTGCTAGGCTAGCACTACGCCTTCCATCCTCTGGACTGCACACAGCCTCCCGGTCGAGGGGGCGATGGGTTGTGAGTAACCCGAAAATTTCATTTATACTCACACACACACGCACACTTTTATCTCGTCGCCTGGGCATCGTAGCGGTGGCTGCCTTGCCCTCCGCTCAGAGAGCTGCTTTAATGTGCACCAACGGGCCCCAACGGAAAGTGCTGGGTATTTGTGTGTTCTTTTGATACTTTCTTCCTGTTTATTGTGACCGCTTGTCCCACCCTGTGTAATTTCAATTAATGTTTATTTAATCAGCAATACTACACTCGTGTGGTACTCTCTCTCTCTCTCTCTCTCTCATTATTATCAAATAAATCCTATTATTATTAATTATATTTCGGGTGTATTGGCAGCTCATTTTCCGCATATGCAAAGCCTAGGTTACTTATAGAGTGCTGGTAATAAGCTTGTACAGTAATTCAGTACACAGCAGAGTTATAAGATCTGCATTAACCACGTGTTTGTTTCATTCTGGGAAGATATACCATTCACCAGCCTTAGCTAAGTGTAGTATTTTCACAGTGGAGGCACCGCGCTACTAAATTGATTATTATCTTGGTTAATTATTTCTATTATCAATTATCACTAATATTGTCATTAGTGGCACTAGCCTACTAGTACACAGGAGGTTCAGCCAGCTCACCATTCCACCGCTGAGAACTCAGGATCCTGTTGCGCTATTGATTTGTATTGTAACACTTTAGTAACTGGTAGCATTAGGCTTTTGTCTTGTTTAAATGTGCTTGGCGTTGCCCGCCAGTGAAAAAGGGGTTACAAATAGCTTTACACTAGTCCAACTCACCGAGCGGGGGGGCTACGTCCCTCTTTGTCGGAGTCCCTCGTAAAAAGAGAGAGTGAACCACAGCTCCGCCTCTAAATACGTCACTGGGAAATATGACACCACCTCCGGTGGGCGTGTGCTTTCGCCCGGGACAGACGTTCCCTAACCATGCCGTTGTCCCGGGAAAATGGACCCGCCCATCTGTTGGATCGCCAGGTCTTTCTCCGGAAACACCGGATGACGACCCATTCGCCGGGGAGGTAGGAATGGAGAACCTTCTCAGCTGGGGTGGGGAGAGCAGCTGCCACCTGTTTGGGAGACTTGGGAGAGAGCAGAGGAGAGATTACAGCAGTGCTGTAGCATAGCATGCTCGTAAAGAGCGGTTTGGGGAAGAGCTCCCGGCGCAGGGCCCGTTCCCATGGTCGGAGGCCGTCCCATGACAATCTCAAAAGGACTAAGCCCTGCTCTGGAGTGTCTTTGTCGCACGCGCATGTACATAAGTACCAGAGGACGTAAGAAACTGTCTCTGTTGCCAGAGAGCACCAAAGTCCACGCCGAAAGCGTAGCGTGAATCCGTGTAGATGGTGACAGACCAGCCAGCTGCCAGCTCGCAGGCCGCAGAGAGGGCCGTGAGTTCAGCAGCCTGTGCAGAGAGGTGAGAGGGCAATGAGCTGCAATTAAGGCAAGCGGA
Source organism: Lampris incognitus (assembly GCF_029633865.1). Classification (NCBI taxonomy): domain Eukaryota; kingdom Metazoa; phylum Chordata; class Actinopteri; order Lampriformes; family Lampridae; genus Lampris; species Lampris incognitus. The sequence continues at coordinate 69,542 of NW_026611153.1, read as the reverse complement.
GGCAGAGCATACGGCCCAACCAACCTGACATTGGCCGGTGGTAAGACAGCGGGAAGCCGACCCATCCACAAAAAGGACAACGGCAGGGTTGGCAAGAGGAGTGGAGCTGAGATCAGGCCGAGGTGAACAAACAGCAGAGACAGCTGCAACGCAGTCGTGTGGTTCACCATCGTCTGGTGAGGGAAGAAGGGTGGCGGGGTTAAGGACAGCGCAACGTTTGACAGTGATGGTGGGCATGTCAAGGAGCACAGTGTTGTAACATAGCCACCGGGCTGCGGACAGCTGTGACCTTTTCTGTTCAAGTAGGAGGACCGGGACCGCATGGGGAACCAGGAGAATAACGTCGGAGTACCCCACGATGTCTCGCGAGGCCATCACAGCCTTTTCAGCAGCAGCGACGGCTCGAAGGCAGCGAGGCAAGCCAGCCGCTACCGGGTCAAGTTTGGCGGAGAAGTAAGCCACAGGGCGCAGCTTGCAGTCCCCCATGAGACTGACTGCAAGAGGACGGAGATCATGCAGCCGTTGCGCTCATCCACAGTTTGAGTGAATGCTTGAGCGGGCTCCGGATAGCCAAGAGTTGGTGCGATTTGGAGCTGGACTTTCAGTCCCTCAAAGGCTTTAGTTGCCTCTGGGGTCCACAAGAGGACCTGTGAGGCGGGTGCATGAGAGTCAATGAGGGCCCGAAGGGGTTTGTCAAAGGTTGCAAATGCCGGAACGAACAAGCGACACAGTAGGAAGCCATGCCTAAGAACAGGGTATCTGCAGGTTTCACTAAGTTAATTTTAAGACTTTTTAAGACCTTTTTAATGCCACTTGGATCGGAATTTAAGACCAAGATCTACAACAAAATATATACATATGGTTGGTAAGCCCTAACGCCCAACAGCTGAATATTTAAACATTTGATTCGCGCGAGTGCAGTTTTATCGAAATGGTTAAACAAATGTATGTTTTGTGACACGCTGATGTTGTAACCGCATTTCTTGACGTTCAGACCGAATATTTAAAGATTTGATTCGCGGAATTTCGCGCGATTGCAATCAGATAAGCTGAAGTCCTCCTCCATGTTGAAAAAGCTGCCAGAAACTACACGCTGCTGTGACTGGTTGATTCGCTGTGAGCATTTGATGACAAAACAACGAATCACAGCAGAGCGCGCAGCGGAGGTCCCTCCCCCCTCCATCTGGCCGATCAATTCTAGCATCAACTTTTCTTCTTCTTCTCTCGGCTGCTATTTTGTCATGACTTAGTTAGCATTTGTCCGCCAAATTCTGTATAGGCTATACCATTTAGCAATTAACCGCTCAGTAAAACCAACATCGGTATTCTTTTCGATAACTAGTTACATTAATATTACCTACAACCGTGAGTTGCAGGTAATATTGCCATGGTATCGCATCATCCAGGTCATTTCTTTGTCTATGGGGGATACATATTTGTTTTAATTACAGGGAATAGCATGCTATAGGTAACAGGTGCGCCTGATACGAACCTGGAATTCATGAAAATAGCATGTGTGTTAGAGTTTGTGGGAGACCCCAAGCGCACGACACCAGACAGAGATGGGGTTAGCCGAAAACTGGCGTACTTTATTCAAACATAGGAAGGCAATGAGCGACAAGGAAAAAACGGAAAGTCCAAGGGGGGAAAAAACTCGCGGGTAATCCAAACGGGAACAAGGCAGGATACTTCCACGGGGAAACCTTGCAAGGGAAAAACATGAACCAAGGGCTGGGATGAGTTCGTAGAGAAAAGGACCGTGAGAGGAGAGTCGCCGCTACTGCGGGGAGGTAACAACACGAACTGACAACGGGCACGTGGGAGGCCACCAAACTTAAGCCCAGCCCTGATGACTAAGCCCGGCCCTGACGAGCCGATTGGCTGCCGGCGTGGGGTGGGCGGGCCACGGTGCGGGGTGGGCGAGCCATAACACTTGTTTCCCTTTTATTTTCTTTTTTTCCCCTCAAAATTCACAGAGTCCCTGGCCTCAGGAATCATAAGGCCCTCGTCTTCCCCGGTGGCAGCGGACTTCTTTTTTGTGGCAAAGAAGGAGGGCAGCCTGAGGCCTTACATAGATTATCGAATGCTACATAACATCACGGTGAAAAATAAATATCCACTCCCCCTTATGAGTTCCACGTTCGAGCCACTCACTCACGCCACGGTGTTCACGAAGCTGGACCTGCGCAGCGCATACCACCTGGTGCGCATCCGGGAAGGGGATGAATGGAAGACGGCCTTCAACACCCACCTAAGGCATTTCGAATACCTCGTTTTGCCCTTCGGCCTGACCAACGCCCCGGCCGTCTTCCAGGCGTTGGTCAACGACGTGCTCCGGGACAAGCTGAACACGTTCGCGGTGGTGTACCTGGATGACATCCTCGTGTTCTCCAGGACTGAGGAGGAACACCACCAGCATGTCCGCCTGGTCCTCCAACGGCTGCTGGAGAACAGGCTCTTCGTGAAAGCCGAGAAGTGCGTGTTCCACTCCGCCTCCGTGGAGTTCCTTGGCCACATCGTAGAGAAGGGGCTCGTCCGCACTGACCCCAGGAAGACCCGAGCGGTGGAGGAGTGGGCACGGCCCACTAACAGGACGCAACTCCAGCACTTCCTGGGGTTTGCAAACTTCTACCGGCGCTTCATCAGGGGGTTCAGCCGTGTGGCCGCCCCCCTCACTGCACTCACCTCCAACCTCCGCCCCTTCTCCTGGACCACGGAGGCAGAAGCCGCCTTTTGGCCCTGAAGAGGCTGTTCACAACGGCTCCGGTGCTCGCCCACCCGGACCCGTGCAGGCAGTTCATCGTGGAGGTGGACGCATCGGACACGGGCATCGGAGCCGTCCTCTCCCAGCGGTCGGAGGAGGACCAGAAGATCCACCCGTGCGCCTTCTTCTCCCGGCGTTTCAGTCCTGCGGAGAAGAATTACGACATCGGCAACAGGGAGTTGCTGGCCGTCCACGCCGCCCTAGAGGAGTGGAGACACTGGCTGGAGGGAGCAGGGCAGCCGTTCATCGTATGGTCCGATCACAAGAACCTGACCTACGTGCGGACGGCTAAGAGGCTCAACCCCAGGCAGGCGCGCTGGGCTCTCTTCTTCAGCCGGTTCGACTTCACCCTCACCTACCGCCCGGGCACCAATAACGTCAGGGCAGACGCCCTCTCCCGTCTGTTTCCCGAGGGGTCCCATGACGCCCCAGACACCATCCTTCCCCCGGACCGGGTGGTGGGTGTCGTCACCTGGGCCATCGAATCGGTGGTGAGAAGGGCCCGGCGCGCCCAGCCCGACCCAGGCAATGGACCCCGGAACCGGCTATTTGTGCCTCCCTGTGTCCGGCCCCAGGTGCTGGAGTGGGGCCACTCCAGCCATCTTGCCTGCCACCCCGGTGTCTACTGAACGGCGGCCTTCATCCGCAGGGGTTTCTGGTGGCCCACCATGGAGGCAGACACCAGAGAGTTCGTGGCAGCCTGCACCACCTGCACCCGCAGCAAGGCTCTCCATCGCCCTCCAGCAGGTCTCCTGCGCCCCCTTCCTGTCCCCGGCCGACCTTGGTCCCACATTGCAATGGACTTTGTAACTGGCCTCCCCGTGTCGCAAGGCAATGACACCATTCTGACCATTGTCGACCGGTTTTCCAAGGCCGTCCACTTTGTTGCCCTCACCAAACTCCCCTCTGCAGCCGAGACGGCGGACCTTCTCGTCTCCCACTTCGTCCGACCCCATGGGATTCCCCTGGACATTGTCTCTGACCGTGGTCCCCAGTTCACTTCGAAGGTATGGCAGGCCTTCTGTAAGGGGATTGGGGCCACGGTCAGCCTCTCCTCCGGGTATCACCCCCAGACCAATGGGCAGGCAGAGCACCTGGAGGCGGCTTTGCGTTGTGTTACCACCAGCAACCCCGCCTCCTGGAGCAAGTACCTGCCCTGGGTGGAGTACTCGCTCAACTCCATGGAGAGTTCGGCTACCGGTTTGTCCCCCTTCGAGTGTTCTCTTGGCTATCAACCTCCTCTGTTCCCCCATCAGGAGTTGGAGGTGGCGGTCCCGTCCACGAGGGCCCATCTCCGCCGATGTCGGCGCGTTTGGAAGACTGCCCGGGCCGCTATGTTGCGAGCTACAGAGCGGGCCCGGCGCAGCGCCAACCGGCGGAGAGTGCCGGCTCCAGCTTATCGACCTGGCCAGAAGGTATGGCTCCTGGCCCGGGACCTGCCCTTCCCTACCATCAACCGGAAGCTGGCTCCCCGCTACGTCGGTCCCTACACCATCGACCGCATCGTCAACCCTTCGGCGGTGCGTCTCCATCTCCCTACCTCACTCAAGATCCATCCCGTCTCCATGTCTCGCGCCTCAAACCGGTAGCCACCAGCCCCCTGTCTCCCCCTGTCCAAGCTCCTCCACCCCCCAGGGTCCTCGACGGTGGTGACATGGTCTGGGATGTCGACCAGCTGCTCGCCGTACGCAGCTGGGGGCGTGGGTACCAATACCTGGTGGACTGGGTTGGCTATGGGCCCGAGGACCGCAGCTGGGTTCCCCGGTCCTACCTGGCCGACCCCGCACTCCTGGAGGAGTTCTATCGGGCCCACCCCAACGCCATCGGACGGTCGCCCGGTGTCTCCCGTAGGAGGGGGGGTCCTGTTGTGGTGACACCGCCCCGAGCTGCCTCCCCGGCACGTTCAAGCCACTCCCCCAGCTCGGACGTGCCGGAAACATCCGAGCGCTCGGCTCGCGCTCTGAGGAGACGAGCGCTGCACTGCACCAGGTGTTTGCCATCATCCATCAGGCACACCTGTGGCAATCAGGCAGCCTTCTACAAGAAGCCTCCCAGAACGTCTCTCTGTGCTTCGACGTACTGAACCCTGCGGTAAAGTTCTGACAAGCCCTCCAGCGTTCCTTGCATTCTGTTTATTCCCCAGTGTCTTATCTTCGTGTCTCTGTTTCCTCCCAAGACTCTCCCTCCGCGATTTCCACGGCTCCCCGCGTCTCCCTCGTCCCCAGCGACCTTCACGTTTTCTCCCCGGACCTCTCCTGCGATCTCCCCCCTTGTCCCTCTATCTGGACCCCTCCCTTCCGACTCGACTTCCCGGATCTCGGACCTGGACTTTCTCGGACAACCCCTCTTGGATCACGGACTGGACTTTCTTGCCAGGTGCACGCACATTTTTTCAACACCTCCTGGTCATTTACATACCGCACCACACATAGGCTAAAAACACTCACGCATAGTTATACACGCAAACCACGGGACACCACACATAGTTTATTCACACATCCCACTAACAGAACGCCTTTTTCACCATACATTTCCCTCCCACAATAAAACGACCGGGCGGCATCTCGGTGGCCTTCTAAGGCTCGTAAAAATCAAATTAACAATCGAAAAAATAGCCAACATTAGTCCAACTCACCGAACAGCGGGCGACGTAGTTCTGCCGGACTCCGTCGAAAAGAGAAAATGGAGCTCCGCCTCTAAATATAAACTGGGAAATATGACACCACCTCCGGTAGATGGCACGCTCTCCGGAAAAGGCGGCCCCCCACGCCGTTGTCACGGGAAACGTGACGCGACATCCGGCAAACGCGCGCCCTCCCCACAGACGGAAAAAAAACAGAAAGGGGGAGGAAAAAAAGAAAAAAAAAAGAAAAAAAGGGACAGTGTGTTTTTTCCAGAGACGGGTTAGGGTTAGAGTTATAGGACCGTGTGTCCGAGGAAAGTGACGTGTTGTTGACAAAATTGGAGTTTGGAGAGACTAGCTTGGTGACCTTCTTGGGCCAGATGGCGTAAGAGAGAGACCGAGTCACGGCTGCACTGCGTTGTGGTGGGGGCACAAAGCAGGAGGTCGTCGACGTACTGCCATAGGGTTGAGCCGCGCGTCAGCGTAAGTGTGCTAAGGCTGTCTCGAAGCGCCCCGTTGTAGATCGTGGGGCTTTCACAATCGCCCTGACACAGCCTTGTCCATGTGACCGTCAAATAGGAACGCAAACCAGAACTGGCCGTCAGGATGAACAGGGACGCTGAAGAAAGCGTTGGCAAGGTCCACAACGGTAAACCGCCGTGCAGAAGGGGGAACCTGAGACATAAGGGTGTAGGGATTGGGGACGCAGGGCGTGCGGGCCCTGACAGCTGCATTTACTGCCTGAAGGTCTTGAACGAACCTCCATTCAGTGGGCTGTCCGGGTGGGCGTATCTTCTTCGCGGGGAAGATGGGAGTGGAAACCGGGGAGGTGGGGCAAGGGACAATTATGCCCTTGACACGCAAGGCATTGAATACAGGGCAGATGCCATTAACCGCTTCCGGTTTCAAAGGGTACTGAGGTTGGTGGGGACGGAAGTCGGATTTCGGGGTAATGATGACGGGCTCACAATTACGTATGAGACCTACATCCTATTTCCCGTCAGCCCAAAGATGGGAGGGGATGTTGTGAAGCTGCGGAGCAAGTGCAGTGTGTGTGTGTGTGCCAGTGTATGGGCCTCAGTCACTGACGGTGAGGGGGCGGACAGAGCCAACATTCGTGGCGTCACCGCAACGGTGGCGCTGACGTCTACCCGGTATAATTTTAGTGAGGGGTACCAGTCGCGTGAAGAGTCGGCGGGAAGCCAATCTGACGCCAGAGAAGCTTGTCGCGCGAGTGGACCCGTATCTGTCCACTGGGAACCCCGTGGTTTTACCAAGGAGACGTGCGGGACCGAGTCATCAACCGAAAACAACGCAGTTTGGTCGTTGTCTAATGTACACGTGACATGAGCGGTGCAGTGTAGGTTGTCCGCTGTCATGTAGGTCGATGCGTCCCCTGTTGTGGTGTGTGAGCAAGGGAGCAGAGCCACTGTGTGTATTGGGAGGCGGTAGGAGCCCACATGTAGACCCGTAGAGGGAGGGCGGGGTTATGTGTATGCAAAAAAATATTCGCTGCTGGTAACGAAGTGATGTACAGCCCTGATGAGGTGGAAACAACAGAGATGCCCAGTTGGATCATGCCATCTGTATCCAGCAAATTAAATGGGCAGTTATCAGAAATTAAAACAGGCAATTTTGTTGATGAGCTGTCATCCAGGCAAACAAGCGCACAGGAATGGATAATGGCTCCGTGACACACCTACCACTCGCAACAGTGGAGAGGACCGTTTGGCCGCTCCGTGTTAACCGTGGCCGGCCGATAGGCGGTTCTCACCACCGTTCGTGTGGCTCCCGTGTCTAACAAGAAAGGCAGCTCAGCATTTGCAAGACGCAAGGTTATCATTGGCAGTTTTCGGAAAGCTAGCTCATGAGATACATACTGTCCAACTGGGGAAGCTAACAGCAAAGCAGAGTCTTCATTGCAAATCAGTGTATTTGGTTGTGTCTGTGCATTCATACGACCTGATGTGGCAGCAGATGTGTCCAGGACCCCCTCCTCCTCCTCCCGTGTCGCCTGTCAGTCCGAACTCCGGTATGAGCCTCCCCGTGGGGCCCACTGGTTGTGAGGTCCGTTGCTCCATCCTCGGCCTCTTCCGCGCCTTTGGTTGATGCCCTTGACGGAGTGGACAGTCTTCAGCCCAGTGACCGGGCTGGCCACATGTGAAGCAGCAGTCGTCACCCGGTTGGGGGCCGCTGGGCTGGGCGTGTTGTCACGGGTTCTGACATCGTGAACGGTCCCCGGGTCTGTCCTGTTGCACAGGTTAGTAGGGTGAAGGAAGCCGCTGCGGCACCATGGAGGAGAGAGAGAGAGGTGCGATGTTTGTCCTGAGCCTGCCTTGCCTTCTGTTCTTCTTCCTTTTTCTGCATTTGATCGTGGGCATGATCAGCATGTCTCAGCAAGTCTTCCAGTCGTCTCTTTCCGTATCCTACGCAGTGTGTTTCTATGGCTTTCCTAACTCCGTCCTGCAGGCCGACCAGGAAATGTTTGCAGAGGTGAGTGTTGTGGCTACACCGCCCCGAGCTGCCTCCCCGGCACGTTCAAGCCACTCCCCCAGCTCGGACGTGCCGGAAACATCCCAGCGCTCGGCTCGCGCTCTGAGGAGACGAGCGCTGCACTGCACCAGGTGTTTGCCATCATCCATCAGGCACACCTGTGGAAATAAGGCAGCCTTCTACAAGAAGCCTCCCAGAACGTCTCTCTGTGCTTCGACGTACTGAACCCTGAGGTAAAGTTCTGACAAGCCCTCCAGCGTTCCTTGCATTCTGTTTATTCCCCAGTGTCTTATCTTCGTGTCTCTGTTTCCTCCCAAGACTCTCCCTCCGCGATTTCCACGGCTCCCCGCGTCTCCCTCGTCCCCAGCGACCTTCACGTTTTCTCCCCGGACCTCTCCTGCGATCTCCCCCCTTGTCCCTCTATCTGGACCCCTCCTTTCGGACTCGACTTCCCGGATCTCGGACCTGGACTTTCTCGGACAACCCCTCTTGGATCACAGACTGAACTTTCTTGCCAGGTGCACGCACATTTTTTCAACACCTCCTGGTCATTTACATACCACACCACACATAGGCTAAAAACACTCACACATAGTTATACACGCAAACCACGGGACACCACACATAGTTTATTCACACATCCCACTAACAGAACGCCTTTTTCACCATACATTTCCCTCCCACAATAAAACCCCCCTTTGTAGACTTAGAAGTCATCTCGTGTCTGTCTGTCTTGGGTTTCGCCACACGGGTCAGGTTCTGGTGCGCGAGCACAACAGAACGTCGGAGCCATTATGGACCCAGGCAAACCCAAGGAGCGGACGGTCCCTGTGACGCCCCAGAGCCCCGTCCCCCTAGAGGCAGTAGTAAGAAGTCACAGTTGCCAACTTGCCTCTCTCCGCTCAGAGCTCACTACTGCCTTCACTCGTGTCACCGCAGAGATCAGCGATCTTCAGTCCGGCTCCAAGGCCGTGACGAGCGCGTTAGATGCCCTCACCGCGCAGATCGCTGCACTCTCCACAGCGGTCTCCAGGATGAGCGACCACCCTGCCCTGGCCTCGGTCTCTGCCCCCAGCTCGGCCTTCGGTTTCCCCGTTCCTGGTCCCGACGTTCCCCCTCCTCCGAGTCAACCCCCACTGGACCCCCGGTGCGAGCCTAACTTCCCCTGCCCCAAGGCCTTCGGTGGGGAGTTCGAGCTGTGCAGGGGTTTCCTTGGTCAGTGTGAGCTCCTGTTCAAACACCAGCCAGCCAGGTATAGGACAGGAGAGACCAAGGCAGCCCTTGTCATGTCCCTCCTCACCGGCAAAGCCCTCAGCTGGGCCATAGCGGCGGTAGGCCTTACCGAGCAGCTCGCCTCGGACTATGGTGCCTTCCGCCGCGAGTTCAATCTGGTGTTCGACCACCCAGCTGACGGGCAGGACGCTGCCGGCCGCCTCCATTCCATCCAACAGGGAGCCAGGTCGGTGGCAGATTATTCCTTGGAGGTAAGGATACTCGCGGCAGACAGTGGGTGGGATGACAAAGCGCTCAAGAGCGCGTACAGGAGGGGGCTGAGCGACCCGTTCAAAGATCTCATCGTTCGGGACCGCCCTGCCTCCTTCAACGAACTCGTCACCCTCGCCCTCCAGATGGACGAACGGCTGCAGGAGCGGCGCCAGGAACGCGCCCCGCGCGCTGGCCCCTCCCATAGACTAACCCCCGTCCGTTCTACCGGTGCCTTCCCTGGGTCAGCGTACCGTGGGCTCTCTCCACCCTCACACTCCCCCTCGCAACCCTGGGTGGCTTCTGGATCCAGGCCGGAGGAGGAGCCCATGCAGTTGGGTCGGTCACGGCTCCCGCTGGAGGTTAGGGAGCAGAGGATGCGTGGCCACCTCTGCCTCTACTGCGGGAGGTCGGGCCACTACATCAAGGCCTGCCCGACTCGCCCAAAAAGGCCCGGCTCACTCGTGAGGGGTGTCCTAGTGAGCCTGACGACCCTTCCTCAGCCCCAGCCCAAGAAGGAGCACAACCACCTTTTTCCGGTCACTCTCACCTGGGGTAACGACTCACTGTCTGTTGGTGCACTCCTGGATTTGGGGGCGGACGAGTGTTTGATGGACATCTCGCTGGCCCGGCAGGCCGGCATTCCACTCGTCCCCCTAGACACACCCCTCACAGCCCAAGCCCTAGATGGTCGTTCACTTGGTAAGATCACACATAGCACTGCTTCCCTCACCCTCACCCTTTCGGGTAATCACGTGGAAGCTATCCGTTTCTTGGTTTTGCACGCCCCCACAGCGCCCCTGGTGCTAGGAAGACCGTGGTTGGAACGGCACGATCCTTACATCTCTTGGTCTACTGGGCGGATTTTGGGTTGGAGCGTTGCGTGTCATGCCAACTGCCTTCGCTCCGCCCACTCCCCGTCCAGCGGCCTCAGACCCGTGCCTCCTCCAACGGATCTCACTGGTGTTCCTCCCATTTATCACGATTTAGCCCCTGTATTTAGTAAAGACAGTGCACTTTCCCTCCCCCCTCACCGTCCCTATGATTGTGCCATAGATCTCTTTCCCGGGGCCGCCCTTCCCACCGGTCGGTTGCATAACCTCTCCGTCCCGGAGAAGGAGGCTATGCGCAATTATATCACAGAGTCCCTGGCCTCAGGAATCATAAGGCCCTCGTCTTCCCCGGTGGCAGCGGACTTCTTTTTTGTGGCAAAGAAGGAGGGCAGCCTGAGGCCTTACATAGATTATCGAATGCTACATAACATCACGGTGAAAAATAAATATCCACTCCCCCTTATGAGTTCCACGTTCGAGCCACTCACTCACGCCACGGTGTTCACGAAGCTGGACCTGCGCAGCGCGTACCACCTGGTGCGCATCCGGGAAGGGGATGAATGGAAGACGGCCTTCAACACCCACCTAAGGCATTTCGAATACCTCGTTATGCCCTTCGGCCTCACCAACGCCCCGGCCGTCTTCCAGGCGTTGGTCAACGACGTGCTCCGGGACATGCTGAACACGTTCGCGGTGGTGTACCTGGATGACATCCTCGTGTTCTCCAGGACTGAGGAGGAACACCACCAGCATGTCCGCCTGGTCCTCCAACGGCTGCTGGAGAACAGGCTCTTCGTGAAAGCCGAGAAGTGCGTGTTCCACTCCGCCTCCGTGGAGTTCCTTGGCCACATCGTGGAGAAGGGGCTCGTCCGCACTGACCCCAGGAAGACCCGAGCGGTGGAGGAGTGGGCACGGCCCACTAACAGGACGCAACTCCAGCGCTTCCTGGGGTTTGCAAACTTCTACCGGCGCTTCATCAGGGGGTTCAGCCGTGTGGCCGCCCCCCTCACTGCACTCACCTCCAACCTCCGCCCCTTCTCCTGGACCACGGAGGCAGAAGCCGCCTTTTGGCCCTGAAGAGGCTGTTCACAACGGCTCCGGTGCTCGCCCACCCGGACCCGTGCAGGCAGTTCATCGTGGAGGTGGACGCATCGGACACGGGCATCGGAGCCGTCCTCTCCCAGCGGTCGGAGGAGGACCAGAAGATCCACCCGTGCGCCTTCTTCTCCCGGCGTTTCAGTCCTGCGGAGAAGAATTACGACATCGGCAACAGGGAGTTGCTGGCCGTCCACGCCGCCCTAGAGGAGTGGAGACACTGGCTGGAGGGAGCAGGGCAGCCGTTCATCGTATGGTCCGATCACAAGAACCTGACCTACGTGCGGACGGCTAAGAGGCTCAACCCCAGGCAGGCGCGCTGGGCTCTCTTCTTCAGCCGGTTCGACTTCACCCTCACCTACCGCCCGGGCACCAAGAACGTCAGGGCAGACGCCCTCTCCCGTCTGTTTCCCGAGGGGTCCCCTGACGCCCCAGACACCATCCTTCCCCCGGCCCGGGTGGTGGGTGTCGTCACCTGGGCCATCGGTGGTGAGAAGGGCCCAGCGCGCCCAACCCGACCCACGCAATGGACCCCGGAACCGGCTATTTGTGCCTCCCTGTGTCCGGCCCCAGGTGCTGGAGTGGGGCCACTCCAGCCATCTTGCTTGCCACCCCGGTGTCTACCGAACGGCGGCCTTCATCCGCAGGGGTTTCTGGTGGCCCACCATGGAGGCAGACACCAGAGAATTCGTGGCAGCCTGCACCACCTGCGCCCGCAGCAAGGCTCTCCATCGCCCTCCAGCAGGTCTCCTGCGCCCCCTTCCTGTCCCCGGCCGACCTTGGTCCCACATTGCCTTGGACTTTGTAACTGGCCTCCCCGTGTCGCAAGGCAATGACACCATTCTGACCATTGTCGACCGGTTTTCCAAGGCCGTCCCCTTTGTTGCCCTCACCAAACTCCCCTCTGCAGCCGAGACGGCGGACCTTCTCGTCTCCCACTTCGTCCGACCCCATGGGATTCCCCTGGACATTGTCTCTGACCGTGGTCCCCAGTTCACTTCGAAGGTATGGCAGGCCTTCTGTAAGGGGATTGGGGCCACGGTCAGCCTCTCCTCCGGGTATCACCCCCAGACCAATGGGCAGGCAGAGCGGGCCAATCAAGCCCTGGAGGCGGCTTTGCGTTGCGTTACCACCAGCAACCCCGCCTCCTGGAGCAAGTACCTGCCCTGGGTGGAGTACTCGTTCAACTCCATGGAGAGTTCGGCTACCGGTTTGTCCCCCTTCGAGTGTTCTCTTGGCTATCAACCTCCTCTGTTCCCCCATCAGGAGTTGGAGGTGGCGGTCCCGTCCACGAAGGCCCATCTCGTTTGGTAGACCGCCCGGGCCGCTCTGTTGCGAGCTACAGAGCGGGCCCGGCGCAGCGCCAACCGGCGGAGAGTGCCGGCTCCAGCTTATCGACCTGGCCAGAAGGTATGGCTCCTGGCCCGGGACCTGCCCTTCCCTACCATCAACCGGAAGCTGGCTCCCCGCTACGTCGGTCCCTACACCATCGACCGCATCGTCAACCCTTCGGCGGTGCGTCTCCATCTCCCTACCTCACTCAAGATCCATCCCGTCTTCCATGTCTCGCGCCTCAAACCGGTAGCCACCAGCCCCGTCTCCCCCTGTCCAAGCTCCTCCACCCCCCAGGATCCTCGACGGTGGTGACATGGTCTGGGATGTCGACCAGCTGCTCGCCGTACGCCGCCGGGGGCGTGGGTACCAATACCTGGTGGACTGGGTTGGCTATGGGCCCGAGGACCGCAGCTGGGTTCCCCGGTCCTACCTGGCCGACCCCGCACTCCTGGAGGAGTTCTATCGGGCCCACCCCAACGCCATCGGACGGTCGCCCGGTGTCTCCCGTAGGAGGGGGGGTCCTGTTGTGGTTACACCGCCCCGAGCTGCCTCCCCGGCACGTTCAAGCCACTCCCCCAGCTCGGACGTGCCGGAAACATCCCGAGCGCTGCACTGCACCAGGTGTTTGCCATCATCCATCAGGCACACCTGTGGCAATCAGGCAGCCTTCTACAAGAAGCCTCCCAGAACGTCTCTCTGTGCTTCGACGTACTGAACCCTGCGGTAAAGTTCTGACAAGCCCTCCAGCGTTCCTTGCATTCTGTTTATTCCCCAGTGTCTTACCTTCCTGTCTCTGTTTCCTCCCAAGACTCTCCCTCCGCGATTTCCACGGCTCCCCGCGTCTCCCTCGTCCCCAGCGACCTTCACGTTTTCTCCCCGGACCTCTCCTGCGATCTCCCCCCTTGTCCCTCTATCTGGAACCCTCCTTTCGGACTCGACTTCCCGGATCTCGGACCTGGACTTTCTCGGACAACCCCTCTTGGATCACGGACTGGACTTTCTTGCCAGGTGCACGCACATTTTTTCAACACCTCCTGGTCATTTACATACCGCACCACACATAGGCTAAAAACACTCACGCATAGTTATACACGCAAACCACGGGACACCACACATAGTTTATTCACACATCCCACTAACAGAACGCCTTTTTCACCATACATTTCCCTCCAACAATAAAATGACCGGGCGGCATCTCGGTGGCCTTCTAAGGCTCGTAAAAATCAAATTAACAATCGAAAAAATAGCCAACATTAGTCCAACTCACCGAACAGCGGGCGACGTAGTTCTGCCGGACTCCGTCGAAAAGAGAGAATGGAGCTCCGCCTCTAAATATAAACTGGGAAATATGACACCACCTCCGGTAGATGGCACGCTCTCCGGAAAAGGCGGCCCCCCACGCCGTTGTCACGGGAAACGTGACGCGACATCCGGCAAACGAGCGCCCTCCCCATAGACGGAAAAAAACAGAAAGGGGGAGAAAAAAAGAAAAAAAAAAGAAAAAAAGGGACAGTGTGTTTTTTCCAGAGACGGGTTAGGGTTAGAGTTATAGGACCGTGTGTCCGAGGAAAGTGACGTGTTGTTGACAAAATTGGAGTTTGGAGAGACTAGCTTGGTGACCTTCTTGGGCCAGATGGCGTAAGAGAGAGACCGAGTCACGGCTGCACTGCGTTGTGGTGGGGGCACAAAGCAGGAGGTCGTCGACGTACTGCCATAGGGTTGAGCCGCGCGTCAGCGTAAGTGTGCTAAGGCTGTCTCGAAGCGCCGCGTTGTAGATCGTGGGGCTTTCACAATAGCCCTGACACAGCCTTGTCCATGTGTAAGGCCGACCGTCAAATAGGAACGCAAACCAGAACAGGGACGCTGAAGAAAGCATTGGCAAGGTCCACAACGGTAAACCGCCGTGCAGAAGGGGGAACCTGAGACATAAGGGTGTAGGGATTGGGGACGCAGGGCGTGCGGGCCCTGACAGCTGCATTTACTGCCTGAAGGTCTTGAACGAACCTCCATTCAGTGGGCTGTCCGGGTGGGCGTATCTTCTTCGCGGGGAAGATGGGAGTGGAAACCGGGGAGGTGGGGCAAGGGACAATTATGCCCTTGACACGCAAGGCATTGAATACAGGGCAGATGCCATTAACCGCTTCCGGTTTCAAAGGGTACTGAGGTTGGTGGGGACGGAAGTCGGATTTCGGGGTAATGATGACGGGCTCACAATTACGTATGAGACCTACATCCTATTTCCCGTCAGCCCAAAGATGGGAGGGGATGTTGTGAAGCTGCGGAGCAAGTGCAGTGTGTGTGTGTGTGTATGGGCCTCAGTCACTGATGGTGAGGGGGCGGAAAGAGCCAACATTCGTGGCGTCACCGCAACGGTGGCGCTGACGTCTACCCGGTATAATTTTAGTGAGGGGTACCAGTCGCGTGAAGAGTCGGCGGGAAGCCAATCTGACGCCAGAGAAGCTTGTCGCGCGAGTGGACCCGTATCTGTCCACTGGGAACCCCGTGGTTTTACCAAGGAGACGTGCGGGACCGAGTCATCAACCGAAAACAACGCAGTTTGGTCGGTGTCTAATGTACACGTGACATGAGCGGTGCAGTGTAGGTTGTCCGTTGTCATGTAGGTCGATGCGTCCCCTGTTGTGGTGTGTGAGCAAGGGAGCAGAGCCACTGTGTGTATTGGGAGGCGGTAGGAGCCCACATGTAGACCCGTAGAGGGAGGGCGGGGTTATGTGTATGCAAAAAAATATTCACTGCTGGTAGCGAAGTGATGTACAGCCCTGATGAGGTGGAAACAACAGAGATGCCCAGTTGGATCATGCCATCTCTATCCAGCAAATTAAATGGGCAGTTATCAGAAATTAAAACAGGCAATTTTGTTGATGAGCTGTCATCCAGGCAAACAAGCGCACAGGAACGGATAATGGCTCCGTGACACACGTACCACTCGCAACAGTGGAGAGGAACGTTTGGCCGCTCCGTGTTAACCGTGGCCGGCCGATAGGCGGTTCTCACCACCGTTCGTGTGGCTCCCGTGTCTAACAAGAAAGGCAGCTCAGCATTTGCAAGACGCAAGGTTATCATTGGCAGTTTTCGGAAAGCTAGCTCATGAGATACATACTGTCCAACTGGGGAAGCTAACAGCAAAGCAGAGTCTTCATTGCAAATCAGTGTATTTGGTTGTGTCTGTGCATTCATACGACCTGATGTGGCAGCAGATGTGTCCAGGACCCCCACCTCCTCCTCCCGTGTCGCCTGTCAGTCCGAACCCCGGTATGAGCCTCCCCGTGGGGCCCACTGGTTGTGAGGTCCGTTGCTCCATCCTCGGCCTCTTCCGCGCCTTTGGTTGATGCCCTTGACGGAGTGGACAGTCTTCAGCCCAGTGACCGGGCTGGCCACATGTGAAGCAGCAGTCGTCACCCGGTTGGGGGCCGCTGGGCTGGGCGTGTTGTCACGGGTTCTGACATCGTGAACGGTCCCCGGGTCTGTCCTGTTGCACAGGTTAGTAGGGTGAAGGAAGCCGCTGCGGCACCATGGAGGAGAGAGAGAGAGGTGCGATGTTTGTCCTGAGCCTGACTTGCCTTCTGTTCTTCTTCCTTTTTCTGCATTTGATCGTGGGCATGATCAGCATGTCTCAGCAAGTCTTCCAGTCGTCTCTTTCCGTATCCTACGCAGTGTGTTTCTATGGCTTTCCTAACTCCGTCCTGCAGGCCGACCAGGAAATGTTTGCAGAGGTGAGTGTTGTGGTTACACCGCCCCGAGCTGCCTCCCCGGCACGTTCAAGCCACTCCCCCAGCTCGGACGTGCCGGAAACATCCCAGCGCTCGGCTCGCGCTCTGAGGAGACGAGCGCTGCACTGCACCAGGTGTTTGCCATCATCCATCAGGCACACCTGTGGAAATCAGGCAGCCTTCTACAAGAAGCCTCCCAGAACGTCTCTCTGTGCTTCGACGTACTGAACCCTGAGGTAAAGTTCTGACAAGCCCTCCAGCGTTCCTTGCATTCTGTTTATTCCCCAGTGTCTTATCTTCGTGTCTCTGTTTCCTCCCAAGACTCTCCCTCCGCGATTTCCGCATCTCCCTCGTCCCCAGCGACCTTCACGTTTTCTCCCCGGACCTCTCCTGCGATCTCCCCCCTTGTCCCTCTATCTGGACCCCTCCCTTCGGACTCGACTTCCCGGATCTCGGACCTGGACTTTCTCGGACAACCCCTCTTGGATCACGGACTGGACTTTCTTGCCAGGTGCACGCACATTTTTTCAACACCTCCTGGTCATTTACATACCACACCACACATAGGCTAAAAACACTCACGCATAGTTATACACGCAAACCACGGGACACCACACATAGTTTATTCACACATCCCACTAACAGAACGCCTTTTTCACCATACATTTCCCTCCCACAATAAAACCCCCCTTTGTAGATTTAGAAGTCATCTCGTGTCTGTCTGTCTTGGGTTTCGCCACACGGGTCAGGTTCTGGTGCGCGAGCACAACAGAACGTCGGAGCCATTATGGACCCAGGCAAACCCAAGGAGCGGACGGTCCCTGTGACGCCCCAGAGCCCCGTCCCCCTAGAGGCAGTAGTAAGAAGTCACAGTTGCCAACTTGCCTCTCTCCGCTCAGAGCTCACTACTGCCTTCACTCGTGTCACCGCAGAGACCAGCGATCTTCACTCCGGCTCCCAGGCCGTGACGAGCGCGTTAGATGCCCTCACCGCACAGATCGCTGCACTCTCCACAGCGGTCTCCAGGATGAGCGACCACCCTGCCCTGGCCTCGGTCTCTGCCCCCAGCTCGGCCTTCTGTTTCCCCGTTCCTGGTCCCGACGTTCCCCCTCCTCCGAGTCAACCCCCACTGGACCCCTGGTGCGAGCCTAACCTCCCCTGCCCGAAGGCCTTCGGTGGGGAGTTCGAGCTGTGCAGGGGTTTCCTTGGTCAGTGTGAGCTCCTGTTCAAACACCAGCCAGCCAGGTATAGGACAGGAGAGACCAAGGCAGCCCTTGTCATGTCCCTCCTCACCGGCAAAGCCCTCAGCTGGGCCATAGTGGCGGTAGGCCTTACCGAGCAGCTCGCCTCGGACTATGGTGCCTTCCGCCGCGAGTTCAATCTGGTGTTCGACCACCCAGCTGACGGGCAGGACGCTGCCGGCCGCCTCCATTCCATCCAACAGGGAGCCAGGTCGGTGGCAGATTATTCCTTGTAGGTAAGGATACTCGCGGCAGACAGTGGGTGGGATGACAAAGCGCTCAAGAGCGCGTACAGGAGGGGGCTGAGCGACCCGTTCAAAGATCTCATCGTTCGGGACCGCCCTGCCTCCTTCAACGAACTCGTCACCCTCGCCCTCCAGATGGACGAACGGCTGCAGGAGCGGCACCAGGAACGCGCCCCGCGCGCTGGCCCCTCCCATAGACTAACCCCCGTCCGTTCTACCGGTGCCTTCCCTGGGTCAGCGTCCCGTGGGCTCTCTCCACCCTCACACTCCCCCTCGCAACCCTGGGTGGCTTCTGGATCCAGGCCGGAGGAGGAGCCCATGCAGTTGGGTCGGTCACGGCTCCCGCTGGAGGTTAGGGAGCAGAGGATGCGTGGCCACCTCTGCCTCTACTGCGGGAGGTCGGGCCACTACATCAAGGCCTGCCCGACTCGCCCAAAAAGGCCCGGCTCACTAGTGAGGGGTGTCCTAGTGAGCCTGACGACCCTTCCTCAGCCCCAGCCCAAGAAGGAGCACAACCACCTTTTTCCGGTCACTCTCACCTGGGGTAACGACTCACTGTCTGTTGGTGCACTCCTGGATTTGGGGGCGGACGAGTGTTTGATGGACATCTCGCTGGCCCGGCAGGCCGGCATTCCACTCGTCCCCCTAGACACACCCCTCACAGCCCAAGCCCTAGATGGTCGTTCACTTGGTAAGATCACACATAGCACTGCTTCCCTCACCCTCACCCTTTCGGGTAATCACGTGGAAGCTATCCGTTTCTTGGTTTTGCACGCCCCCACAGCGCCCCTGGTGTTAGGAAGACCGTGGTTGGAACGGCACGATCCCTACATCTCTTGGTCTACTGGGCGGATTTTGGGTTGGAGCGTTGCGTGTCATGCCAACTGCCTTCGCTCCGCCCACTCCCCGTCCAGCGGCCTCAGACCCGTGCCTCCTCCCACGGATCTCACTGGTGTTCCTCCCATTTATCACGATTTAGCCCCTGTATTTAGTAAAGACAGTGCACTTTCCCTCCCCCCTCACCGTCCCTATGATTGTGCCATAGATCTCTTTCCCGGGGCCGCCCTTCCCACCGGTCGGTTGTATAACCTCTCCGTCCCGGAGAAGGACGCTATGCGCAATTATATCACAGAGTCCCTGGCCTCAGGAATCATAAGGCCCTCGTCTTCCCCGGTGGCAGCGGACTTCTTTTTTGTGGCAAAGAAGGAGGGCAGCCTGAGGCCTTACATAGATTATCGAATGCTAAATAACATCACGGTGAAAAATAAATATCCTCTCCCCCTTATGAGTTCCACATTCGAGCCACTCACTCACGCCACGGTGTTCACGAAGCTGGACCTGCGCAGCGCGTACCACCTGGTGCGCATCCGGGAAGGGGATGAATGGAAGACGGCCTTCAACACCCACCTAAGGCATTTCGAATACCTCGTTATGCCCTTCGGCCTCACCAACGCCCCGGCCGTCTTCCAGGCGTTGGTCAACGACGTGCTCCGGGACATGCTGAACACGTTCGCGGTGGTGTACCTTGATGACATCCTCGTGTTCTCCAGGACTGAGGAGGAACACCACCAGCATGTCCGCCTGGTCCTCCAACGGCTGCTGGAGAACAGGCTCTTCGTGAAAGCCGAGAAGTGCGTGTTCCACTCCGCCTCCGTGGAGTTCCTTGGCCACATCGTGGAGAAGGGGCTCGTCCGCACTGACCCCAGGAAGACCCGAGCGGTGGAGGAGTGGGCACGGCCCACTAACAGGACGCAACTCCAGCGCATCCTGGGGTTTGCAAACTTCTACCGGCGCTTCATCAGGGGGTTCAGCCGTGTGGCCGCCCCCCTCACTGCACTCACCTCCAACCTCCGCCCCTTCTCCTGGACCACGGAGGCAGAAGCCGCCTTTTGGCCCTGAAGAGGCTGTTCACAACGGCTCCGGTGCTCGCCCACCCGGACCCGTGCAGGCAGTTCATCGTGGAGGTGGACGCATCGGACACGGGCATCGGAGCCGTCCTCCCCCAGCGGTCGGAGGAGGACCAGAAGATCCACCCGTGCGCCTTCTTCTCCCGGCGTTTCAGTCCTGCGGAGAAGAATTACGACATCGGCAACAGGGAGTTGCTGGCCGTCCACGCCGCCCTAGAGGAGTGGAGACACTGGCTGGAGGGAGCAGGGCAGCCGTTCATCGTATGGTCCGATCACAAGAACCTGACCTACGTGCGGACGGCTAAGAGGCTCAACCCCAGGCAGGCGCGCTGGGCTCTCTTCTTCAGCCAGTTCGACTTCACCCTCACCTACCGCCCGGGCACCAATAACGTCAGGGCAGACGCCCTCTCCCGTCTGTTTCCCGAGGGGTCCCATGACGCCCCAGACACCATCCTTCCCCCGGACCGGGTGGTGGGTGTCGTCACCTGGGCCATCGAATCGGTGGTGAGAAGGGCCCGGCGCGCCCAGCCCGACCCAGGCAATGGACCCCGGAACCGGCTATTTGTGCCTCCCTGTGTCCGGCCCCAGGTGCTGGAGTGGGGCCACTCCAGCCATCTTGCCTGCCACCCCGGTGTCTACTGAACGGCGGCCTTCATCCGCAGGGGTTTCTGGTGGCCCACCATGGAGGCAGACACCAGAGAGTTCGTGGCAGCCTGCACCACCTGCGCCCGCAGCAAGGCTCTCCATCGCCCTCCAGCAGGTCTCCTGCGCCCCCTTCCTGTCCCCGGCCGACCTTGGTCCCACATTGCAATGGACTTTGTAACTGGCCTCCCCGTGTCGCAAGGCAATGACACCATTCTGACCATTGTCGACCGGTTTTCCAAGGCCGTCCACTTTGTTGCCCTCACCAAACTCCCCTCTGCAGCCGAGACGGCGGACCTTCTCGTCTCCCACGTCGTCCGACCCCATGGGATTCCCCTGGACATTGTCTCTGACCGTGGTCCCCAGTTCACTTCGAAGGTATGGCAGGCCTTCTGTAAGGGGATTGGGGCCACGGTCAGCCTCTCCTCCGGGTATCACCCCCAGACCAATGGGCAGGCAGAGCGGGCCAATCAAGCCCTGGAGGCGGCTTTGCGTTGTGTTACCACCATCAACCCCGCCTCCTGGAGCAAGTACCTGCCCTGGGTGGAGTACTCGCTCAACTCCAAAGAGAGTTCGGCTACCGGTTTGTCCCCCTTCGAGTGTTCTCTTGGCTATCAACCTCCTCTGTTCCCCCATCAGGAGTTGGAGGTGGCGGTCCCGTCCACGAGGGCCCATCTCCGCCGATGTCGGCGCGTTTGGAAGAACGCCCGGGCCGCTATGTTGCGAGCTACAGAGCGGGCCCGGCGCAGCGCCAACCGGCGGAGAGTGCCGGCTCCAGCTTATCGACCTGGCCAGAAGGTATGGCTCCTGGCCCGGGAACTACCCTTCCCTACCCTCAACCGGAAGCTGGCTCCCCGCTACGTCGGTCCCTACACCATCGACCGCATCGTCAACCCTTCGGCGGTGCGTCTCCATCTCCCTACCTCACTCAAGATCCATCCCGTCTCCATGTCTCGCGCCTCAAACCGGTAGCCACCAGCCCCCTGTCTCCCCCTGTCCAAGCTCCTCCACCCCCCAGGGTCCTCGACGGTGGTGACATGGTCTGGGATGTCGACCAGCTGCTCGCCGTACGCAGCTGGGGGCGTGGGTACCAATACCTGGTGGACTGGGTTGGCTATGGGCCCGAGGACCGCAGCTGGGTTCCCCGGTCCTACCTGGCCGACCCCGCACTCCTGGAGGAGTTCTATCGGGCCCACCCCAACGCCATCGGACGGTCGCCCGGTGTCTCCCGTAGGAGGGGGGGTCCTGTTGTGGTGACACCGCCCCGAGCTGCCTCCCCGGCACGTTCAAGCCACTCCCCCAGCTCGGACGTGCCGGAAACATCCGAGCGCTCGGCTCGCGCTCTGAGGAGACGAGCGCTGCACTGCACCAGGTGTTTGCCATCATCCATCAGGCACACCTGTGGCAATCAGGCAGCCTTCTACAAGAAGCCTCCCAGAACGTCTCTCTGTGCTTCGACGTACTGAACCCTGCGGTAAAGTTCTGACAAGCCCTCCAGCGTTCCTTGCATTCTGTTTATTCCCCAGTGTCTTATCTTCGTGTCTCTGTTTCCTCCCAAGACTCTCCCTCCGCGATTTCCACGGCTCCCCGCGTCTCCCTCGTCCCCAGCGACCTTCATGTTTTCTCCCCGGACCTCTCCTGCGATCTCCCCCCTTGTCCCTCTATCTGGACCCCTCCCTTCCGACTCGACTTCCCGGATCTCGGACCTGGACTTTCTCGGACAACCCCTCTTGGATCACGGACTGGACTTTCTTGCCAGGTGCACGCACATTTTTTCAACACCTCCTGGTCATTTACATACCACACCACACATAGGCTAAAAACACTCACACATAGTTATACACGCAAACCACGGGACACCACACATAGTTTATTCACACATCCCACTAACAGAACGCCTTTTTCACCATACATTTCCCTCCAACAATAAAATGACCGGGCGGCATCTCGGTGGCCTTCTAAGGCTCGTAAAAATCAAATTAACAATCGAAAAAATAGCCAACATTAGTCCAACTCACCGAACAGCGGGCGACGTAGTTCTGCCGGACTCCGTCGAAAAGAGAGAATGGAGCTCCGCCTCTAAATATAAACTGGGAAATATGACACCACCTCCGGTAGATGGCACGCTCTCCGGAAAAGGCGGCCCCCCAAGCCGTTGTCACGGGAAACGTGACGCGACATCCGGCAAACGAGCGCCCTCCCCATAGACGGAAAAAAACAGAAAGGGGGAGAAAAAAAGAAAAAAAAAAGAAAAAAAGGGACAGTGTGTTTTTTCCAGAGACGGGTTAGGGTTAGAGTTATAGGACCGTGTGTCCGAGGAAAGTGACGTGTTGTTGACAAAATTGGAGTTTGGAGAGACTAGCTTGGTGACCTTCTTGGGCCAGATGGCGTAAGAGAGAGACCGAGTCACGGCTGCACTGCGTTGTGGTGGGGGCACAAAGCAGGAGGTCGTCGACGTACTGCCATAGGGTTGAGCCGCGCGTCAGCGTAAGTGTGCTAAGGCTGTCTCGAAGCGCCGCGTTGTAGATCGTGGGGCTTTCACAATAGCCCTGACACAGCCTTGTCCATGTGTAAGGCCGACCGTCAAATAGGAACGCAAACCAGAACAGGGACGCTGAAGAAAGCGTTGGCAAGGTCCACAACGGTAAACCGCCGTGCAGAAGGGGGAACCTGAGACATAAGGGTGTAGGGATTGGGGACGCAGGGCGTGCGGGCCCTGACAGCTGCATTTACTGCCTGAAGGTCTTGAACGAACCTCCATTCAGTGGGCTGTCCGGGTGGGCGTATCTTCTTCGCGGGGAAGATGGGAGTGGAAACCGGGGAGGTGGGGCAAGGGACAATTATGCCCTTGACACGCAAGGCATTGAATACAGGGCAGATGCCATTAACCGCTTCCGGTTTCAAAGGGTACTGAGGTTGGTGGGGACGGAAGTCGGATTTCGGGGTAATGATGACGGGCTCACAATTACGTATGAGACCTACATCCTATTTCCCGTCAGCCCAAAGATGGGAGGGGATGTTGTGAAGCTGCGGAGCAAGTGCAGTGTGTGTGTGTGTGTATGGGCCTCAGTCACTGATGGTGAGGGGGCGGAAAGAGCCAACATTCGTGGCGTCACCGCAACGGTGGCGCTGACGTCTACCCGGTATAATTTTAGTGAGGGGGACCAGTCGCGTGAAGAGTCGGCGGGAAGCCAATCTGACGCCAGAGAAGCTTGTCGCGCGAGTGGACCCGTATCTGTCCACTGGGAACCCCGTGGTTTTACCAAGGAGACGTGCGGGACCGAGTCATCAACCGAAAACAACGCAGTTTGGTCGGTGTCTAATGTACACGTGACATGAGCGGTGCAGTGTAGGTTGTCCGTTGTCATGTAGGTCGATGCGTCCCCTGTTGTGGTGTGTGAGCAAGGGAGCAGAGCCACTGTGTGTATTGGGAGGCGGTAGGAGCCCACATGTAGACCCGTAGAGGGAGGGCGGGGTTATGTGTATGCAAAAAAATATTCGCTGCTGGTAACGAAGTGATGTACAGCCCTGATGAGGTGGAAACAACAGAGATGCCCAGTTGGATCATGCCATCTCTATCCAGCAAATTAAATGGGCAGTTATCAGAAATTAAAACAGGCAATTTTGTTGATGAGCTGTCATCCAGGCAAACAAGCGCACAGGAACGGATAATGGCTCCGTGACACACGTACCACTCGCAACAGTGGAGAGGACCGTTTGGCCGCTCCGTGTTAACCGTGGCCGGCCGATAGGCGGTTCTCACCACCGTTCGTGTGGCTCCCGTGTCTAACAAGAAAGGCAGCTCAGCATTTGCAAGACGCAAGGTTATCATTGGCAGTTTTCGGAAAGCTAGCTCATGAGATACATACTGTCCAACTGGGGAAGCTAACAGCAAAGCAGAGTCTTCATTGCAAATCAGTGTATTTGGTTGTGTCTGTGCATTCATACGACCTGATGTGGCAGCAGATGTGTCCAGGACCCCCACCTCCTCCTCCCGTGTCGCCTGTCAGTCCGAACCCCGGTATGAGCCTCCCCGTGGGGCCCACTGGTTGTGAGGTCCGTTGCTCCATCCTCGGCCTCTTCCGCGCCTTTGGTTGATGCCCTTGACGGAGTGGACAGTCTTCAGCCCAGTGACCGGGCTGGCCACATGTGAAGCAGCAGTCGTCACCCGGTTGGGGGCCGCTGGGCTGGGCGTGTTGTCACGGGTTCTGACATCGTGAACGGTCCCCGGGTCTGTCCTGTTGCACAGGTTAGTAGGGTGAAGGAAGCCGCTGCGGCACCATGGAGGAGAGAGAGAGAGGTGCGATGTTTGTCCTGAGCCTGACTTGCCTTCTGTTCTTCTTCCTTTTTCTGCATTTGATCGTGGGCATGATCAGCATGTCTCAGCAAGTCTTCCAGTCGTCTCTTTCCGTATCCTACGCAGTGTGTTTCTATGGCTTTCCTAACTCCGTCCTGCAGGCCGACCAGGAAATGTTTGCAGAGGTGAGTGTTGTGGTTACACCGCCCCGAGCTGCCTCCCCGGCACGTTCAAGCCACTCCCCCAGCTCGGACGTGCCGGAAACATCCCAGCGCTCGGCTCGCGCTCTGAGGAGACGAGCGCTGCACTGCACCAGGTGTTTGCCATCATCCATCAGGCACACCTGTGGAAATCAGGCAGCCTTCTACAAGAAGCCTCCCAGAACGTCTCTCTGTGCTTCGACGTACTGAACCCTGAGGTAAAGTTCTGACAAGCCCTCCAGCGTTCCTTGCATTCTGTTTATTCCCCAGTGTCTTATCTTCGTGTCTCTGTTTCCTCCCAAGACTCTCCCTCCGCGATTTCCGCATCTCCCTCATCCCCAGCGACCTTCACGTTTTCTCCCCGGACCTCTCCTGCGATCTCCCCCCTTGTCCCTCTATCTGGACCCCTCCCTTCGGACTCGACTTCCCGGATCTCGGACCTGGACTTTCTCGGACAACCCCTCTTGGATCACGGACTGGACTTTCTTGCCAGGTGCACGCACATTTTTTCAACACCTCCTGGTCATTTACATACCACACCACACATAGGCTAAAAACACTCACACATAGTTATACACGCAAACCACGGGACACCACACATAGTTTATTCACACATCCCACTAACAGAACGCCTTTTTCACCATACATTTCCCTCCCACAATAAAACCCCCCTTTGTAGATTTAGAAGTCATCTCGTGTCTGTCTGTCTTGGGTTTCGCCACACGGGTCAGGTTCTGGTGCGCGAGCACAACAGAACGTCGGAGCCATTATGGACCCAGGCAAACCCAAGGAGCGGACGGTCCCTGTGACGCCCCAGAGCCCCGTCCCCCTAGAGGCAGTAGTAAGAAGTCACAGTTGCCAACTTGCCTCTCTCCGCTCAGAGCTTACTACTGCCTTCACCCGTGTCACCGGAGAGGTCAGCGATCTTCAGTCCGGCTCCCAGGCCGCGACGAGCGCGTTAGATGCCCTCACCGCGCAGATCCCTGCACTCTCCACAGCGGTCTCCAGGATGAGTGACCACCCTGCCCTGGCCTCGGTCTCTGCCCCCAGCTCGGCCTTCTGTTTCCCCGTTCCTGGTCCCGACGTTCCCCCTCCTCCGAGTCAACCCCCACTGGACCCCTGGTGCGAGCCTAACCTCCCCTGCCCGAAGGCCTTCGGTGGGGAGTTCGAGCTGTGCAGGGGTTTCCTTGGTCAGTGTGAGCTCCTGTTCAAACACCAGCCAGCCAGGTATAGGACAGGAGAGACCAAGGTAGCCCTTGTCATGTCCCTCCTCACCGGCCAAGCCCTCAGCTGGGCCATAGCGGCGGTAGGCCATACCGAGCAGCTCGCCTCGGACTATTGTGCCTTCCGCCGCGAGTTTAATCTGGTGTTCGACCACCCAGCTGACGGGCAGGACGCTGCCGGCCGCCTCCATTCCATCCAACAGGGAGCCAGGTCGGTGGCAGATTATTCCTTGGAGGTAAGGATACTCGCGGCAGACAGTGGGTGGGATGACACTGCGCTCAAGTGCGCGTACAGGAGGGGGCTGAGCGACCCCATCAAAGATCTCATCGTTCGGGACCGCCCTGCCTTCTTCAACGAGCTCGTCACCCTCGCCCTCCAGATGGACGAACGGCTGCAGGAGCGGCGCCAGGAACGCGCCCCTCGCGCTGGCCCCTCCCATAGACCAACCCCCGTCCGTTCTACCGGTGCCTTCCCTTGGTCAGCGTCCCGTGGGCTCTCTCCACCCTCACACTCCCCCTCGCAACCCTGGGTGGCTTCTGGATCCAGGCCGGAGGAGGAGCCCATGCAGTTGGGTCGGTCACGGCTCCCGCTGGAGGTTAGGGAGCAGAGGATGCGTGGCCACCTCTGCCTCTACTGCGGGAGGTCGGGCCACTACATCAAGGCCTGCCCGACTCGCCCAAAAAGGCCCGGCTCACTAGTGAGGGGTGTCCTAGTGAGCCTGACGACCCTTCCTCAGCCCCAGCCCAAGAAGGAGCACAACCACCTTTTTCCGGTCACTCTCACCTGGGGTAACGACTCACTGTCTGTTGGTGCACTCCTGGATTCGGGGGCGGACGAGTGTTTGATGGACATCTCGCTGGCCCGGCAGGCCGGCATTCCACTCGTCCCCCTAGACACACCCCTCACAGCCCAAGCCCTAGATGGTCGTTCACTTGGTAAGATCACACATAGCACTGCTTCCCTCACCCTCACCCTTTCGGGTAATCACGTGGAAGCTATCCGTTTCTTGGTTTTGCACGCCCCCACAGCGCCCCTGGTGTTAGGAAGACCGTGGTTGGAACGGCACGATCCCTACATCTCTTGGTCTACTGGGCGGATTTTGGGTTGGAGCGTTGCGTGTCATGCCAACTGCCTTCGCTCCGCCCACTCCCCGTCCAGCGGCCTCAGACCCGTGCCTCCTCCCACGGATCTCACTGGTGTTCCTCCCATTTATCACGATTTAGCCCCTGTATTTATTTAGTAAAGACAGTGCAACCCAGCCACTGAGGATGCACAAGCCAGTGCATCCTTAGTGCCGGTCCCAAGCCCGGACAAATGGGGAGGGTTGCGTCAGGAAGGGCATCCGGCGTAAAATCTTTGCCAAATCAAATATGCGGATCATAAATAAGACTTACATACCGGATCGGTCGAGGCCCGGGTTACCAACGACCGCCACCGGTACTGTTAACCAGCAGGGTGTCGGTGGAAACTATGCTACTGTTGGGCGAAGGAGAAGGAGAGGAGGAAAGCATGTCCAGAGGCAGCTAGAGAGGAGGAAGGGTAGGCATGTGGAGGTGAGAGTTGGAACTTTGAATGTTGGCACTATGACTGGTAAAGGGAGAGAGCTGGCTGACATGATGGAAAGAAGAAAGGTAGGCATACTGTGTGTGCAAGAGACCAGGTGGAAGGGGAGTAAGGCCAGGAGTATCGGAGGTGGGTTCAAACTCTTCTACCATGGTGTGAATGGGAGGAGAAATGGGGTAGGGGTAATTCTGAAGGAAGAGTATGTCAAGAGCGTGCTGGAGGTGAAGAGAGTGTCAGACAGAGTGATGAGTATGAAGCTGGAAATTGAAGGTTTATTGCTGAATGTTATCAGCGTATATGCCCCGCAAGTTGGGTGTGAGATGGATGAAAAAGAAGAATTCTGGAATGAGTTGGACGACATGGTGGAGAGGGTACCCAAGGAGGAGAGAGTGGTGATTGGAGCGGACTTCAATGGACATGTTGGTGAAGGGAACAGAGGTGATGAGGAGGTGATGGGAAAGTATGGAGTCAAGAAGAGAAATGTGGAAGGACAGATGGTGGTCGATTTTGCGAAAAGGATGGAAATGGCTGTGGTGAATACATATTTCAAGAAGAGGGAGGAACACAGGGTGACGTACAAGAGTGGAGGGAAGTGCACACAGGTGGACTATATCTTATGTAGAAGGCACCATCTAAAAGGGATTGGAGACTGCAAGGTGGTGACAGGGGAGAGCGTAGCCAGGCAGCATCGGATGGTGGTCTGTAGGATGACTTTGGAGACCAAGAAGAGGAAGCGAGTGAAGACACAGCCGAAGATCAAATGGTGGAAGTTGAAGAAGGAAGACTGTTGTGTGGAGTTCAGGCAGGAGTTAAGACAGGCACTGGGTGGTAGTGAAGAGTTGCCAGATGGCTGGAAAACCACTGCAGAAAGAGTGAGGGAGACAGCTAGGAAGGTACTTGGTGTGTCATCAGGACAGAGAAAGGAAGACAAGGAGACTTGGTGGTGGGATGAGGAAGTACAGCAAATTATACAGAGGAAAAGGTTGGCAAAGAAGAAGTGGGATAGTCAGAGAGATGAAGAAAGTAGACAGGAGTACAAGGAGATGCAGCGTAAAGCAAAGAGAGAGGTGGCAAAGGCAAAGGAAAAGGCGTATGGTGAGTTGTATGACAGATTAGACACTAAGGAAGGAGAAAAGGACTTGTACCGATTGGCTAGACAGAGGGACCAAGCTGCAAAGGATGTGCAGCAAGTTAGGGCGATCAAGGATAGAGATGGAAATGTGCTGACAAGCGAGGAGAGTGTGCTAAGAAGGTGGAAGGAATACTTTGAGGGGCTGATGAATGAAGAAAATGAGAGAGAGAGAAGGTTGGATGATGTAGGGATAGTGAATCAGGAAGTTCAGCGGATTAGCAAGGAGGAAGTGAGGGCAGCTATGAAGAGGATGAAGAATGGAAAGGCAGTTGGTCCTGATGACATACCTGTGGAGGCATGGAGATGTTTAGGAGAGATGGAAGTGGACTTTCTAACTAGATTGTTTAACACAATCCTGGAAAGTGAGAGGATGCCTGAGGAGTGGAGAAGAAGCATACTGGTACCGATTTTCAAGAACAAGGGCGATGTGCAGAACTGTAACAACTACAGAGGTATAAAGTTGATCAGCCACAGCATGAAGATTTGGGAAAGAGTAATAGAAGCTAGGTTAAGAGGAGAGGTGACGATCAGCGAGCAGCAGTATGGTTTCATGCCACGAAAGAGCACCACAGATGCGATGTTTGCTTTGAGAATGTTGATTGAGAAGTATAGAGAAGGCCAGAAAGAGTTGCATTGTGTCTTTGTAGATTTAGAGAAAGCTTATGACAGAGTACCGAGAGAGGAGGTGTGGTATTGTATGAGGAAGTCAGGAGTTGCAGAGAAGTATGTAGGAGTGGTGCAGGATACGTATGAGGGAAGTGTGACAATGGTGAGGTGTGCGGTTGGAATGACGGATGGGTTCAAGGTGGAGGTGGGATTACATCAAGGATCGGCTCTTAGCCCTTTCTTGTTTGCAATGGTGATGGACAGGTTGACGGACAAGATCAGGCAGGAGTCTCCATGGACGATGATGTTCGCGGATGACATTGTGATCTGTAGTGAGAGTAGGGTGCAGGTTGAGGAGAGCCTGGAGAGGTGGAGGTATGCACTAGAGAGAAGAGGAATGAAAGTCAGTAGGAGCAAGACGGAATACCTATGCGTGAATGAGAGAGAGGACAGTGGAATGGTCAGGATGCAAGGAGTGGAGGTGACAAAGACATCTGAGTTTAAATACTTGGGGTCAACTGTCCAAAGTAACGGGGAGTGCAGTAGAGAGGTGAAAAAGAGAGTGCAGGCAGGTTGGAGTGGGTGGAGAAGTGTGTCAGGAGTGATTTGCGACAGAAGGGTACCAGCAAGAGTTAAAGGGAAAGTTTACAAGATGGTTGTGAGACCAGCTATGTTATATGGTTTGGAGACAGTGGCACTGACGAAAAGACAGGAGGCGGAGCTGGAGGTGGCAGAGTTGAAGATGCTAAGATTTTCACTGGGAGTAACGAAGAAGGACAGGATTAGGAACGATTATATTAGAGGGACCGCTCAGGTTGGACGGTTTGGAGACAAAGCAAGAGAGGCAAGATTGAGATGGCTTGGACATGTGTGGAGGAGAGATGCTGAGTATATTGGGAGAAGGATGCTGAATATGGAGCTGCCAGGGAAGAGGAGAAGAGGAAGGCCAAAGAGGAGGTTTATGGATGTGGTGAGGGAAGACATGCAGGTGGCTGGTGTGACAGAGGAAGACGCAGAAGACAGGAAGAAATGGAAACGGATGATCCGCTGTGGCGACCCCTAACGGGAGCAGCCGAAAGTAGTAGTAGATTTAGTAAAGACAGTGCACTTTCCCTCCCCCCTCACCGTCCCTATGATTGTGCCATTGATCTCTTTCCCGGGGCCGCCCTTCCCACCGGTCGGTTGCATAACCTCTCCGTCCCGGAGAAGGAGGCTATGCGCAATTATATCACAGAGTCCCTGGCCTCAGGAATCATAAGGCCCTCGTCTTCCCCGGTGGCAGCGGACTTCTTTTTTGTGGCAAAGAAGGAGGGCAGCCTGAGGCCTTACATAGATTATCGAATGCTACATAACATCACGGTGAAAAATAAATATCCACTCCCCCTTATGAGTTCCACGTTCGAGCTACTCACTCACGCCACGGTGTTCACGAAGCTGGACCTGCGCAGCGCGTACCACCTGGTGCGCATCCGGGAAGGGGATGAATGGAAGACGGCCTTCAACACCCACCTAAGGCATTTCGAATACCTCGTTATGCCCTTCGGCCTCACCAACGCCCCGGCCGTCTTCCAGGCGTTGGTCAACGACGTGCTCCGGGACATGCTGAACACGTTCGCGGTGGTGTACCTGGATGACATCCTCGTGTTCTCCAGGACTGAGGAGGAACACCACCAGCATGTCCGCCTGGTCCTCCAACGGCTGCTGGAGAACAGGCTCTTCGTGAAAGCCGAGAAGTGCGTGTTCCACTCCGCCTCCGTGGAGTTCCTTGGCCACATCGTGGAGAAGGGGCTCGTCCGCACTGACCCCAGGAAGACCCGAGCGGTGGAGGAGTGGGCACGGCCCACTAACAGGACGCAACTCCAGCGCTTCCTGGGGTTTGCAAACTTCTACCGGCGCTTCATCAGGGGGTTCAGCCGTGTGGCCGCCCCCCTCACTGCACTCACCTCCAACCTCCGCCCCTTCTCCTGGACCACGGAGGCAGAAGCCGCCTTTTGGCCCTGAAGAGGCTGTTCACAACGGCTCCGGTGCTCGCCCACCCGGACCCGTGCAGGCAGTTCATCGTGGAGGTGGACGCATCGGACACGGGCATCGGAGCCGTCCTCTCCCAGCGGTCGGAGGAGGACCAGAAGATCCACCCGTGCGCCTTCTTCTCCCGGCGTTTCAGTCCTGCGGAGAAGAATTACGACATCGGCAACAGGGAGTTGCTGGCCGTCCACGCCGCCCTAGAGGAGTGGAGACACTGGCTGGAGGGAGCAGGGCAGCCGTTCATCGTATGGTCCGATCACAAGAACCTGACCTACGTGCGGACGGCTAAGAGGCTCAACCCCAGGCAGGCGCGCTGGGCTCTCTTCTTCAGCCGGTTCGACTTCACCCTCACCTACCGCCCGGGCACCAAGAACGTCAGGGCAGACGCCCTCTCCCGTCTGTTTCCCGAGGGGTCCCCTGACGCCCCAGACACCATCCTTCCCCCGGCCCGGGTGGTGGGTGTCGTCACCTGGGCCATCGGTGGTGAGAAGGGCCCAGCGCGCCCAACCCGACCCACGCAATGGACCCCGGAACCGGCTATTTGTGCCTCCCTGTGTCCGGCCCCAGGTGCTGGAGTGGGGCCACTCCAGCCATCTTGCTTGCCACCCCGGTGTCTACCGAACGGCGGCCTTCATCCGCAGGGGTTTCTGGTGGCCCACCATGGAGGCAGACACCAGAGAATTCGTGGCAGCCTGCACCACCTGCGCCCGCAGCAAGGCTCTCCATCGCCCTCCAGCAGGTCTCCTGCGCCCCCTTCCTGTCCCCGGCCGACCTTGGTCCCACATTGCCTTGGACTTTGTAACTGGCCTCCCCGTGTCGCAAGGCAATGACACCATTCTGACCATTGTCGACCGGTTTTCCAAGGCCGTCCCCTTTGTTGCCCTCACCAAACTCCCCTCTGCAGCCGAGACGGCGGACCTTCTCGTCTCCCACTTCGTCCGACCCCATGGGATTCCCCTGGACATTGTCTCTGACCGTGGTCCCCAGTTCACTTCGAAGGTATGGCAGGCCTTCTGTAAGGGGATTGGGGCCACGGTCAGCCTCTCCTCCGGGTATCACCCCCAGACCAATGGGCAGGCAGAGCGGGCCAATCAAGCCCTGGAGGCGGCTTTGCGTTGCGTTACCACCAGCAACCCCGCCTCCTGGAGCAAGTACCTGCCCTGGGTGGAGTACTCGTTCAACTCCATGGAGAGTTCGGCTACCGGTTTGTCCCCCTTCGAGTGTTCTCTTGGCTATCAACCTCCTCTGTTCCCCCATCAGGAGTTGGAGGTGGCGGTCCCGTCCACGAAGGCCCATCTCGTTTGGTAGACCGCCCGGGCCGCTCTGTTGCGAGCTACAGAGCGGGCCCGGCGCAGCGCCAACCGGCGGAGAGTGCCGGCTCCAGCTTATCGACCTGGCCAGAAGGTATGGCTCCTGGCCCGGGACCTGCCCTTCCCTACCATCAACCGGAAGCTGGCTCCCCGCTACGTCGGTCCCTACACCATCGACCGCATCGTCAACCCTTCGGCGGTGCGTCTCCATCTCCCTACCTCACTCAAGATCCATCCCGTCTTCCATGTCTCGCGCCTCAAACCGGTAGCCACCAGCCCCCTGTCTCCCCCTGTCCAAGCTCCTCCACCCCCCAGGATCCTCGACGGTGGTGACATGGTCTGGGATGTCGACCAGCTGCTCGCCGTACGCCGCCGGGGGCGTGGGTACCAATACCTGGTGGACTGGGTTGGCTATGGGCCCGAGGACCGCAGCTGGGTTCCCCGGTCCTACCTGGCCGACCCCGCACTCCTGGAGGAGTTCTATCGGGCCCAGCCCAACGCCATCGGACGGTCGCCCGGTGTCTCCCGTAGGAGGGGGGGTCCTGTTGTGGTTACACCGCCCCGAGCTGCCTCCCCGGCACGTTCAAGCCACTCCCCCAGCTCGGACGTGCCGGAAACATCCCGAGCGCTGCACTGCACCAGGTGTTTGCCATCATCCATCAGGCACACCTGTGGCAATCAGGCAGCCTTCTACAAGAAGCCTCCCAGAACGTCTCTCTGTGCTTCGACGTACTGAACCCTGCGGTAAAGTTCTGACAAGCCCTCCAGCGTTCCTTGCATTCTGTTTATTCCCCAGTGTCTTACCTTCCTGTCTCTGTTTCCTCCCAAGACTCTCCCTCCGCGATTTCCACGGCTCCCCGCGTCTCCCTCGTCCCCAGCGACCTTCACGTTTTCTCCCCGGACCTCTCCTGCGATCTCCCCCCTTGTCCCTCTATCTGGAACCCTCCTTTCGGACTCGACTTCCCGGATCTCGGACCTGGACTTTCTCGGACAACCCCTCTTGGATCACGGACTGGACTTTCTTGCCAGGTGCACGCACATTTTTTCAACACCTCCTGGTCATTTACATACCGCACCACACATAGGCTAAAAACACTCACGCATAGTTATACACGCAAACCACGGGACACCACACATAGTTTATTCACACATCCCACTAACAGAACGCCTTTTTCACCATACATTTCCCTCCAACAATAAAATGACCGGGCGGCATCTCGGTGGCCTTCTAAGGCTCGTAAAAATCAAATTAACAATCAAAAAAAAAAGCCAACATTAGTCCAACTCACCGAACAGCGGGCGACGTAGTTCTGCCGGACTCCGTCGAAAAGAGAGAATGGAGCTCCGCCTCTAAATATAAACTGGGAAATATGACACCACCTCCGGTAGATGGCACGCTCTCCGGAAAAGGCGGCCCCCCACGCCGTTGTCACGGGAAACGTGACGCGACATCCGGCAAACGAGCGCCCTCCCCATAGACGGAAAAACAACAGAAAGGGGGAGAAAAAAAGAAAAAAAAAAGAAAAAAAGGGACAGTGTGTTTTTTCCAGAGACGGGTTAGGGTTAGAGTTATAGGACCGTGTGTCCGAGGAAAGTGACGTGTTGTTGACAAAATTGGAGTTTGGAGAGACTAGCTTGGTGACCTTCTTGGGCCAGATGGCGTAAGAGAGAGACCGAGTCACGGCTGCACTGCGTTGTGGTGGGGGCACAAAGCAGGAGGTCGTCGACGTACTGCCATAGGGTTGAGCCGCGCGTCAGCGTAAGTGTGCTAAGGCTGTCTCGAAGCGCCGCGTTGTAGATCGTGGGGCTTTCACAATAGCCCTGACACAGCCTTGTCCATGTGTAAGGCCGACCGTCAAATAGGAACGCAAACCAGAACAGGGACGCTGAAGAAAGCGTTGGCAAGGTCCACAACGGTAAACCGCCGTGCAGAAGGGGGAACCTGAGACATAAGGGTGTAGGGATTGGGGACGCAGGGCGTGCGGGCCCTGACAGCTGCATTTACTGCCTGAAGGTCTTGAACGAACCTCCATTCAGTGGGCTGTCCGGGTGGGCGTATCTTCTTCGCGGGGAAGATGGGAGTGGAAACCGGGGAGGTGGGGCAAGGGACAATTATGCCCTTGACACGCAAGGCATTGAATACAGGGCAGATGCCATTAACCGCTTCCGGTTTCAAAGGGTACTGAGGTTGGTGGGGACGGAAGTCGGATTTCGGGGTAATGATGACGGGCTCACAATTACGTATGAGACCTACATCCTATTTCCCGTCAGCCCAAAGATGGGAGGGGATGTTGTGAAGCTGCGGAGCAAGTGCAGTGTGTGTGTGTGTGTGTGTGTGTGTGTGTGTGTGTGTGTGTGTGTGTGTGTGTGTGTATGGGCCTCAGTCACTGACGGTGAGGGGGCGGAAAGAGCCAACATTCGTGGCGTCACCGCAACGGTGGCGCCACGAATGTGAGGGGGACCAGTCGCGTGAAGAGTCGGCGGGAAGCCAATCTGACGCCAGAGAAGCTTGTCGCGCGAGTGGACCCGTATCTGTCCACTGGGAACCCCGTGGTTTTACCAAGGAGACGTGCGGGACCGAGTCATCAACCGAAAACAATGCAGTTTGGTCGGTGTCTAATGTACACGTGACATGAGCGGTGCAGTGTAGGTTGTCCGCTGTCATGTAGGTCGATGCGTCCCCTGTTGTGGTGTGTGAGCAAGGGAGCAGAGCCACTGTGTGTATTGGGAGGCGGTAGGAGCCCACATGTAGACCCGTAGAGGGAGGGCGGGGTTATGTGTATGCAAAAAAATATTCGCTGCTGGTAACGAAGTGATGTACAGCCCTGATGAGGTGGAAACAACAGAGATGCCCAGTTGGATCATGCCATCTCTATCCAGCAAATTAAATGGGCAGTTATCAGAAATTAAAACAGGCAATTTTGTTGATGAGCTGTCATCCAGGCAAACAAGCGCACAGGAACGGATAATGGCTCCGTGACACACGTACCACTCGCAACAGTGGAGAGGACCGTTTGGCCGCTCCGTGTTAACCGTGGCCGGCCGATAGGCGGTTCTCACCACCGTTCGTGTGGCTCCAGTGTCTAACAAGAAAGGCAGCCCAGCATTTGCAAGATGCAAGGTTATCATTGGCAGTTTTCGGAAAGCTAGCTCATGAGATACATACTGTCCAACTGGGGAAGCTAACAGCAAAGCAGAGTCTTCATTGCAAATCAGTGTATTTGGTTGTGTCTGTGCATTCATACGACCTGATGTGGCAGCAGATGTGTCCAGGACCCCCCCCTCCTCCTCCCATGTCGCCTGTCAGTCCGAACCCCGGTATGAGCCTCCCCGTGGGGCCCACTGGTTGTGAGGTCCGTTGCTCCATCCTCGGCCTCTTCCGCGCCTTTGGTTGATGCCCTTCACGGAGTGGACAGGGTTCAGCCCAGTGACCAGGCTGGCCACATGTGAAGCAGCAGTCGTCACCCGGTTGGGGGCCGCTGGGCTGGGCGTGTTGTCACGGGTTCTGACATCGTGAACGGTCCCCGGGTCTGTCCTGTTGCACAGGTTAGTAGGGTGAAGGAAGCCGCTGCAGCGCCATGGAGGAGAGAGAGAGAGAGGTGCGATGTTTGTCCTGAGCCTGCCTTGCCTTCTGTTCTTCTTCCTTTTTCTGCATTTGATCGTGGGCATGATCAGCATGTCTCAGCAAGTCTTCCAGTCGTCTCTTTCCGTATCCTACGCAGTGTGTTTCTATGGCTTTCCTAACTCCGTCCTGCAGGCCGGCCAGGAAATGTTTGCAGAGGTGAGTTTCCCATTGGCCTCTCGCCGTGGACGGGGGAGAGAGAACTGGTGGCGGTTGGGGTGTTGGTGGTGGTGGTGGTGTCAGACGGGGTGTCGGTGGTGGTCCCAGGATCGGTCTCATGGCGCCGCGTTGTTGGACAGGTTGTTGGACGGACCCGGAGTCGTCAGAGGGGTGTCCCAGAGACATCGCTATGAGCTGCGGACATAAGGAAGACAAAAGGAGAGAGAGAGGCTGGCTGCCATGTGAGTATGGCGGAGGGGTGGATGTCAGAGATGGATTAGGAGAGGTGTGTGAGAACGGGTCTTTGGTTGATACGTGAGCTGTCGTATCTCTGTCTTTGTCCGAGTCGTCGCTGCGCGTCATAGTCCTCTGTAGCCTTTTTCTTTCCCTACTTTCACACTCTTTCTCCCACATTCCCAAAATTCTTTCTTGCTCTGCCATATACTCTAACCATGTTGTAGGAATCTTTTTCCTTTCTAAGACCTTCGCTTTTCCCTTTTCCATGGACTGTCGGACTTTCATTAGTTTATTCTTGCTCAAAGTTCCTTCAACAGGAAACCCATGATCCTGCATCCAGTTTAAAATATATTTTACCGAGTCTTCACCATATTTCCTTATCACTCATTATCTGATAGATCGGACCCTCCATATCTATCGGGGGCGGTTTACTGCCCTTTTTTCCCTTTTATTTTCTTTTTTTCCCCTCAAAATTCACTTGATCCTACCAAATGACCACTTCTATTAGTGCGAGACCGAGGGTGAACAGCCGCTTAATTGTCAGTGCACGACCTCATCTGGTTTCAATAGTACGCGTTTTAAATGATCATTTTATCCTTTAAAGAATTCTGCTTACCCGTGCGATGAATCTCCCAGGGTTTTGCTGAGGGATCTCAGCGACACCGAACAAACGGACCACCCGCCTCTCCCTTTCTTCTTCTCAAACCTGGTGAGGTTATTGGGAGATCGGTGACTATGTTCTTGTCCCGAGATGATCAGTCAGCCGGTTGTCCGTCTGGCGGGGCGACGTGAGATCCCGCTTCTGACACCAAATTGTTGTGGATTTTCCTTTATCCTTTTAATGGGCTCTTGCCCCAGCAACCTCTGGGGAGAATAATCATCGGACAAATATTGAAGCAAACAGAGAATCTTTAATGCATCTGCAGATGGAGAGACATAAGGCCACACAGAGGTTCGTCTGTGAGGATATGCTCTGCCTCTGAGCTGGAGATAGTGGTTTTTTATACAACAGTCCGTCGCGTCATACACTATGTTTCCTGCGTCAACTAAGGTGTAATCTTACAAAGGAATGAAGGAAACATCTACGTTAATCACGTTCTGTGCCTCGTGAGTGTCTGTACGCCTGTTGCACTTGTCTTTTGCTGTACCTGGCCGTTCCTGGGATGCGGCAATGGGGAGGCAAGCATAGTAACAGTTGCTATGTGGCCCCATGGAAGGTACGCATGAGAACAATGGTTATGTGTGTCTGCAGTGAGTGAGAAGTTTCATACACACAGACAAGTGGAAAACTACAGAGTACATACGGAGTGCATATGGAGAACATTTTGTACTCCACATACATCACCAACATCCTGCTCAGCTCTCCCCTTCTCAGCCTCCTCCTGCTCAGCTGCACCACTCTCCTCTCAGAGCCTCACCGCAGCCACATCGTCATGACACGACTGGTACGAATGACATTGCGAGGTACTTGGTGCGCCGAGAGCTTGTGAATTCCGGTCTCATCCAGTTCAACGAGCGCCCAGAAAATTATTGGGCATGGAAGTCCTCTTTCTTCAACGCCATTGAAGGACTGAACTTAACTGCCAGCAAGGAGCTCGACCTCTTGACAAAGTCGTTAGGAAAAGAGTTCTCAGAGCACGTTACAAGGATTCGCTATGTGCACGTCGCCGACCCTGTAGTGGGCCTACAACATGTCTGGGAACGCCTAGAAGAGTGCTCCCCTGAAGTGATCGAGAGAGCGCTCTTCGAGAGGATAGAGAACTTTCCAAAAATCTCTCAGAAAGACCCCGTAAAGTTGAGGGAACTGGGAGACCTGCTGATGGAGTTAGACTCTGCTAAGTGTGAGGGCTACCTGCCGGGGCTCTCGTACCTGGACACCGCCAGGGGTGTCAACCCGATCGTTGAGAAGCTGCCACACAGTCTACAAGAGAGGTGGATAACTAAGGGTTCCCAGTACAAAGAGCAGCACCATGCCCCCCCCCATTCACCTTCTTCGCAGACTTCCTCTGCAGCGAGGCACACAGAAGAAACGACCCCAGCTTTACTCTCCCTTCAGCTCCCTCGAAAACGTCCAGCAAGTCCTCCACAGGGTTCTCAAAACATGAGCGATCAGAAAAGGAATCAAGACACGCCAAAACGAATGTCTCCACCCACAAGACAGAGGTCTCAACAAACCGCTCAGCTTCTCAGTCACGCAGTTCGAGCAGCATGCCTGGCGACAAAGGGAAACAATGTCCCATCCATCAGAAGCGCCATCCTCTAAAGAAATGTCGGGGTTTTCGAAGCAAGTCTCTTGAGGAGCGCAAAGCCTTTCTGAAAGAGAATGGTGCCTGCTACAGGTGTTGCTCCTCCACAACTCACTTGGCGAAGAACTGTAAGGCAACTTTGAAGTGCAGCGAATGTGAGAGCGATGACCACATAGCGGCGCTCCACCCTGGACCTCCTCCACGGGACAAAAAAGACAAGGACCCCACCTCAGAGCATGGCGGGGAGAGTGAAGAGGAGGCGCCTCCACCAGCAGTCACCTCTAAATGCACAGCACACCCAGACAGAGCTAGTAACGTCTACATCGTCCTGGACGACCAGAGCAACAGATCTCTGGCGAGGTCTGATTTCTTCTACCTCATCCAAATCAGAGGTTCAGACTCACCGTACACCCTGCGTACATGTGCAGGAGTCACCGATACATCTGGAGGAAGAGCCACAGGGTTCTTGGCGGAGTCGTTGGATGGAAAAAACAAGTGTGCTGCTTCCAACACTCATTGAGTGCAACCATATGCCTGACGATCGGTCAGAAATCCCGACCCCAGAAGCTGCACAGCACCACAGCCACCTGAAGTCCATCGCTCGCAGAATCCCTCGCCTGGACCCTGAAGCCCAGATCCTGATACTTCTGGGACGCCACATCCTTCAGGTCCACAAAGTCAGGGAGCAACGCAATGGTCCTCCCAGCGCCCCCTATGCCCAACGTCTAGACCTGGGTTGGGTGGTTATAGGGGACGTGTGCCTGGGTTCAGCCCACAAGCCAGCAGCTGTGACTTCCTATCGCACCAGCGTGCTAGAAAACGGAAGGCCATCTCTCCTCACTCTGTGCCCCAACCGTCTCCAGGTCAAGGAAAGGTTCCTCCTTACAGCATCAAACATGACACCCCAGTCCCTGATGACGACAAAGTGGGGCTTTCCATCGAAGATCGTCTGTTCCTGGAGTTCATGGACAGAGAGATGGTGATGGACGACACAAACAGCTGGGTGGCGCCTCTCCCATTCCGATCCCCTCGTCGACGGCTCCCGAACAATCGAGACCAAGCTCTCAGCAGACTTACCTCTCCCCGCCGCACCCTGGAAAGAAAGCCTAAGATGAAAGCCGACTTCGTCACACCTTCATGCAAAACATCTTTGATCACGACCAGGCTGAGTTGGCCCCACCACTACCGGAGGGAAGTGAGTGCTGGTACTTACTTATCTTCGGCGTCTACCATCCTCAAAAGCCAGACAAGATCAGGGTTGTCTTCGATTCCAGCGCTCAACATCACGGCATCTCCCTGAACGATGTGCGTGCTACTTACCGGCCCGGATCTGAACAACAGCTTGCTGGGAGTCTTGCTGCGCTCCCGAAGAGAAACAGTGGCTGTCATAGCGGACATCGAGCAGATGTTTCACAGCTTCGTCGTTCGAGAAGACAACAGAGATTTCTTGTGTTTCCTGTGGTTCAACAACAACGACCCCAACCGAGAGATTGCCGAGTATCGCATGAAAGTCCACGTATTCGGCAACTCACCATCCCCAGCTGTCGCCATCTATGGACTTCACCGAGCAGCAGAACACAGCTCCAGGGAACACGGAATGGATGCCAAGCACTTAGTGGAACGCGACTTCTACGTCGACGACCGCCTCGCTCTGGCTGGGTTGCGTCCCGAGGGGCAGCCGTGAGTAGAGGGAGGAGTCGTTGGCAGCTTGACTGGAGGTGGCCACTTGCTGTGTATTTAGCATAGCAGCACACTCAGCTGCTCCCTCAACCTGTAGTGCGATGGTAATTGCTCTGGACAGCAGCAGATCGTCTTTTTCCAGCAGGAGAGTCTCACGTACCTTTGCGTTGTTGGTGTGTTCGATTAGCTGGTCGCGAACCATCTCGTCCTGAAGCGCGCCAAACTTGCATGAGCTAGCTAGCCCTCGCAAATTAGCTACGTACTGCCGCACAGACTCACCAGGCAGTTGGTGTCGCTGACGGAATATAAATCGCCGAAGGAGGGCACTCTGTGGAGCAGCGAAATGGGTGCTCATAAGTCCCACAGCTTCGTCAAAGTTTGTGACGTTCCCCAGAGTCCCGAGCACACGATGACCCTCTGCTCCCAAGCAGTGTAGCAACAGAGCCGTCTTCCTAGCCTGGCTCACGTCGTCGAGCCCTGAGGCGATGATGTAATTTTCAAAACTATGTAGCCAGCGAGTCCATGGTACCGGAGGCTCGCCAGGTAACGCCAGGAAGGGGGCAGGTGGTGGGAGAGAGATATCAGCCATCCTCGTCGCCAATATTGTATTGAGAAATCACGTCAGGACACAGCGCTGTCGCTCGACACAACCTCTACGTTGCATTCTTTATTTAGACTGACACAGCATCACAGGCAGACCCGATCAAACAACCCAGAGCCCGCAGGCATCACCAAGCGATCCCAGCACAATAGAACAGCACCAAATCAAATGCAGCACTGTCGATGTGTGCAGACATAACAAGGGGCTTACCAGCGTTTCCCATTGGAAGTAACAACCCCTTTCAGCCCTTGATTTAGCAAACACCGTTCACATGTGTCGCACCGGGCATTCATGCAGCATAAGCCTCGGTTTGTAGCTAAGAGCCGTTCACAATGTGCTGCACGAGGCCTACCTACACATGTTGCTAGTGCTAGCTAACGTTAGCTAGTACAAGAAGTGAATCTCTTGTGCTGCTTAGCTACGGGTGCTTAATAGTGACGAGCATAATCGTTCAATAAACATTAGGCTCACATGCATCGAAACTGACGATATTAAATGATTCCAAGTAGAAAATTCAACAAGCCAACTAGCTAGATAGCATTTGCCTTGGCGTGGGACTGACAAGCTAGCATAAGCTAACGTGAGCTAGTGAAAATTCGCACACATTAAAATGACATCTGGATGTAACGTTACATGTATATAGACATCTCCGATATCGTTATGCAAGCAGGTGAGCGGCTAACGTTAAACCGGAATTAAGCAAGCGAGACTGTGTGGCTAGCTAGAATTAGCAGGCCCCGTTTATAGCAGCTAGCAGCAGGTCTGTCTTCTAACGTCAGGCGTAGCCAATCGCTCGGTTGGTTGTCGGTGTGATAACGTGGCAATATTCGCTAACTTTAAAAAAAAAAAATTCGCTAACTAACGTTAGCTAGCTTATGCTAGCTAGTCGTTTCCTAGCCAGGCTAGCTAGCTATGAACGTATAAACTGCCGTGCGATAACGTTATAATTAGCTTTAATCAGTCACTTAAAAATCACACCCGAGTGTGCCAAAATGTTACAAAAACATGTCGATATTCAATGTTTACTGGGCTTTTTCGCGCTTCGGCTCACTTCTTACCGAGAAATTGGCACTTAGCACAAGTTGGCCGTGAACTTGACTTCTCCTCAGGGCTCCAAGCAGTGAAAAGAAAAATGGCATAAAATCAAGAGATTTTGAGAACCAAAGTTTGGCTACGTCAGTAGTCACGTGACATACTGAATGGAAAAATAGTCTTTGGTTTTAAGTCAGTCAAATACATTGAACCAATGAGGCCCTGATTTCCATTGAATTAAAGTGATTTTAATACATATATAGACCCAAAATATCATAAATACCATTATATCGGGTCCAATCAAATAAAAAACACGCTTTAATTGAATGGCAGCATATGATCACTTTTTACTGTGTGGATGCAAACAGTGAAACTTATGTAACCCCTTTTTCACTGGCGGGTGAAGTAATACTTGGAGTAGTATTGGTCGAGGATCAATGACCACACCGGGTTATAGAACTCAGGTTTAATCGTGGCTCAGTAGGCAGACGTAATAACCATACGTGGTAGTGGTGTAACCATAATAACAGTCCGGGTAGTACATAACACCTATTGTAGTTCCAGTGGATATACATGGCGTTATATCACTACAACCAGCTGCACTGATGTTTGCTCGGGAGCTACAGACGCCTGTGGATCTGGTCTTTGGCAAGCCGCCAAACCCACCAGTACGAGTGCCGCCGGGCCAGGACTATGTAGACGCACTACAGGACCGGATGGAGGCTCCTCATCAGCTGGCTCCAGAAAATATGGCTTCTGCAGGGGAAAGGCAGAAGAGAGCCTATGATGTACGTTGCCACTGCAAAGAGTACCAGCAGGGGGACAACGTATGGGTGTATAACCCACGGCGAACGAAGGGACGGTCCCCAAAGCTGAACAGCAACTGGGAGGGGCCCTGCCTCATCCTGAAGAGGATCTCAGAGGTCATCTATAGAGTGAAGCTCCACAGCCGCCCTCGGAT
This sequence comes from Lampris incognitus, assembly GCF_029633865.1. NCBI lineage: Eukaryota > Metazoa > Chordata > Actinopteri > Lampriformes > Lampridae > Lampris > Lampris incognitus. Next base: position 26,259 of record NW_026611153.1, on the reverse strand, counting down.
AGTCATCCTTCACCAAGATTGCCTCGCACCTTACTTAGTACAGACCAGGCTACCGGGGTCCAGGGAGGGGGTAAGGACACTGCTGGATCAAAGCCAACCTCCCTGGATGTCAGCAAGGAGCTACCATTAGAGCACCTTGTTTTGGGCCAGGGAGGGGGCGGGGACACTGGGTTTACAGAGCTGCCCTCCCTGGCCAGGAATGGAAACAGCGGTGACGTCGACGTCGACGGTGGGGGCTCAGACCCAGCGGATGCAGAGCCGCCCCCGTCATCCATCAGCAGCCCGCGGCAAGGAGCAGCCCGGGATGGGAGAGCTGCTCGGCGGAAGAAACCCTCATGGTGGATGGACCCCTCCACATGGGATTTGGGTTAGGCCAACGGGACGTTGGTCTTTCAAGGAAGGAGGCAGTGTAGCGAATTCAACTAGAGTGTTCCTGCTCCAAGTTCATTTGCATGTTACCCACGATGCAACTGAAATGTCGATGTTTTGGTTATGTTGTGGGCTATTGAACACGTTAAAAACGGGCATATCTGTTACAGATAGCGGGGATGCGGTGCAAGGTGATGGGGACGTTACGAGAGAAGTTGATTAGACAACATGCTATTTCCCACCATGAGGGTAAAGAGTAGGCAAATAGATAAGGTCGCTTCTGTGGCCAAGAAAAGGATCAAGCTGAGACCAAAACGAATTTGTGACTGTTATGACTAGCTTGGCTTGCGGTCATTAAAAGCTTGCTTGCTAACTCTGAAAGGTTTGCTGAGAAGTCCATTATTTGACCACGTCAAAATATCATCATGTTAATTTTATGTCAACCCATTTGGCCCCGTTACACTGGGAGGAGCCATTGCATATGAAGCCCCTGCCCCCCCCCCCAAAAAAAACAAACAAAAACAAAACAAAAATAAAAAATGATGTCAGTCATTTATTTGCGACTGTTGTGCGGACTGTGTGTGTTGAGCAGCGACCCCCGGTACACCCTTGTTACAGTCGTTTTTGCTGACCCGGAGGTTGTACTGTCAAGCAAGCGCCACAAACAACGCGCGCGGACAGCCTGGACACGGCAGCACTGGCACATCCTACAAGATTAATAAAGTGTGAGTATTAATCATATACGTTTTGATGCAAGCTGTGCCTTGCCCCTTTAAGGAGAGGGCTTAGTGGGTATTGTGTGTGTGTGTGTGGGGGGGTGATGTAGACGCAGCCGTGTGTGTGTGTGTGTGTGTGTCTGTGTATTTTCTGTTTGTAGCCGCAGCCGCGGAGACGCTAGTTTGCCGACAGATAGGAAGGTAGCCACCGTTACCAGTGATGATTTGTATGCATCACAGGGAGAGAGGGAGGGAGGGAGGGAGGGAGGGAGGCTGCCGTGTGTTAAATGGGACTGCAGTGCAGTGCAGTGGCCGGCCCGTTCTCCACTGCAGAGTTGGTCCGGACTCTTTATGAAGTTGTTACCAGCTACGAGCCAGGCTAAGCTAAATAGACTAGCAAGACACCCACCAGAGGCTTCCAACTACGGTTCGGAGCCGCGACGCTGGAGAGGTAACAGTACTAGACGTGCTGCTGCACTAGACGTTTTGTTGTTTTGTTGTGTTAAGTTACAAGTAAAGCTGAGCGTCGCTGTGTAAGTTAGCTTTTACCTAATCAACGTTAGCCAACTTGCTAAGTAGGCTGTTGCTCTGCGTGCGCGTTTTCATTTTTGGGGTAGCATGCGGCGATAGCTTTTGTTAAAAAGCATGCTAATTTGCCCTGGGAATCAGTGGAGGCTGATGGAAGTGACCCATTTGTATCTTAACCGTCATCTTCTTCTCTCTATAGACACTGTGGGACTTGAGCAGGACCCAAACAGACCTCACCTACGATGCAGTCCCAGGTAGACCAGTATAGTATGGTCTATAATAGCAGATCATGATCCAGCTCAAGGTTATTGTAGTTCACTAAAACTGAACTAAAACCAGGTGTGAAAAGAGAAGAAAAAAAAACATTTCAGTTCACTGAAATAAAAATAAAACTTGACTTTAGAGGAGCAAGAAGAGGAAGCGAGTGAAGGCAGAGCCGAAGATCAAATGGTGGAAGTTGAAGAAGGAAAACTTGTGTGGAGTTCAGGCAGGGGTTAAGACAGGCACTGGGTGGATAGTGGAGAGTTGCCGGACGGCTGGGCAACCACTGCAGAAATAGTGAGGGAGACAGCTAGGAAGGTACTTGGTGTGTCGGCAGGACAGAGGAAGGAAGACAAGGAGACTTGGTGGTGGAGTGAGGAAGTACAGCAAAGTATACAGAAGAAGAGGTTGGCAAAGAAGAAATGGGATAGTCAGAGAGATGAAGAAAGTAGACAGGAGTACAAGGAGACACAGCGTAAAGCTAAGAGAGGTGGCAAAGGCAAAAGGCGTATGGTGAGTTGTATGACAGGTTAGACACTAAGGAAGGAGAAAAGGACTTGTACCGATTGGCTAGACAGAGGGACCGAGCTGCAAAGGATGTGCAGCAGCTTAGGGTGATGAAGGATAGAGATGGAAATGTGCTGACGAGCGAAGAGAGTGTGCTGAGAAGGTGGAAGGAGTACATTGGGGGGCTGATGAATGAAGAAAATGAGAGAGAGAGAGCAGGTTGGATGATGTGGGGATAGTGAATCAGGAAGTGCAGTGGATTAGCAAGGAGGACGTGAGGGCAGCTATGAAGAGGATGAAGAGTGGCAAGGCAGCTGGTCCCGATGACATACCTGTGGAGGCATGGAGATGTTTAGGAGAGATGGCAGTGGGGTTTTTAACTAGATTGTTTAACTCAAACTTGGAAAGGGAGAGGATGCCTGAGGAGTGGAGAAGAAGCATACCGGTACCGATTTTCAAGAACCAGGGCGATGTGCAGAACTGTAGCAACTACAGAGGTATAAAGTTGATCAGCCACAGCATGAAGATTTGGGAAAGAGTAATCGAAGCTAGGTTAAGAGGAGGAGAGGTGACGATTAGCGAGCGGCAGTATGGTTTCATGCCACGAAAGAGCACCACAGATGCGATGTTTGCTTTGAGAATGTTGATGGAGATGTATAGAGAAGGCCAGAAGGAGTTACATTGTGTCTTTGTAGATTTAGAGAACGCATAAGCCAGGGTGCCGAGAGAGGAGATGTAGTATTGTATGAGGAAGCCGGGAGTTGCCGAGAAGTATGTAGGAGTGGTGCAGGATATGCACGTGGAAGTGTGACAGTGGCGAGGTGACAGATGGGTTCAAGGTGGAGGTGGGATTACATCAAGGATCGGCTCTGAGCCCCTTCTTGTTTGCAATGGTGATGGACAGGTTGACGGATGAGATCAGGCAGGAGTCTCCATGGACGATGATGTTCGCGGATGACATTGTGATCTGTGGCGAGAGTAGGGTGCAGGTGGAGGAGAGCCTGGAGATGTGGAGGTATGCACTGGAGAGAAGAGGAATGAAAGTCAGTAGGAGCAAGACGGAATACCTGTGTGTGAAAGAGAGGGAAGGCCATTGGAATGGTCAGGAGTGGAGGTGACGAAGGCATATGACTTTAAATACTTGGGGTCAACAGTCCAAAGTAACGGGGAGTGCAGGAGAGAGGTGAAGAAGAGAGTGCAGGTAGGGCGGAGAAGAATGTCAGGAGTGATTTGCGACAGAATGGTGCCAGCAAGAGTTAAAGGGAAGGTTTACAAGATGGTTGTGAGACCAGCTACGTTGTATGGTTTGGAGACAGTGGCACTGACGAAAAGACAGCAGGAGGCGGAGCTGGAGGTGGCAGAGTTGAAGACGCTAAGGTTTTCACTGGGAGTGACGAAGAAGCACAGGATTAGGCACGATTATATTAGAGGGACCGCTCAAGTCGGACGGTTTGGAGACAAAGCAAGAGAGGCAAGATTGAGATGGCTTGGACATGTGTGGAGGAGAGATGCTGATTATGGAGCTGCCAGGGAAGAGAAGAAGAGGAAGGCCAAAGAGGAGGTTTATGGATGTGGTGAGGGAAGACATGCAGGTGGCTGGTGTGACAGAGGAAGACGCAGAAGACAGGAAGAAATGGAAACGGATGATCCGCTGTGGCGACCCCTAACGGGAGCAGCCAAAAGTAGTAGATCTATGTCATATGTACATTATTTACAATTAGTTCATAAGTCATTCATAATTCATGTGTGATTTCGTCATTCCTAGGTTATGTGCAGCTATTTACATGCAGTTATGTAGCCTACAATTATTATTTACATGCAGTCATGTGCAGTTATTTACATATGTTATGTAGTTATGTCATAGACATGTGATAACATTTTATAATTTATGCAATGTTTATTGAAACATTCTTTCTCTGTATTGCCCCCCTATACAGTTTTACAAAAAGGTTTGAATTCTCAAAGTTCTTCAGTAAAGTTCCTCAACTTGGACTGGGACTCTGTATTTCTTTGGGATTCTTCATGTTGGCTATCTGTCCGCCTGTCTATACATGGACACAAATACGTAGGACAGAATAGGCGGTCTTCTCGTTCCCCCCCGCCATTTAAAGAAAAAAAAATTGTGTGTCTTTTTCTATCTTATCCCTCAAGGGTTAAAACCTCAACTAGGGCTTCTTGTTACCTTTCCAGGGTTCAAGTCACAACTAGGGTTACCTGGCAGAATTCGGGTTTAAGGTTAAGATTGGGGTTAAGCCAGGGGAAAGGGTACCCCCCCATCCGGCCACTCGTCAGGCGCTGGCATAATAGGTGTACGTTATGTACAGTAGATTGGATGATTGTATGACCGCCTGGCCAGCAGGTGGAGCCATGGAGGCACCAATCTCAGTAATATGAGGCGCATAGATGACGTCATCATGCAGCGCAGGCGATTCTGAACGGTGGAAATAAACGAAGCACATGGTTGCATGGAGTTGAGCTCCCGAAAAATACAAGAGTTAATTAAATGCGATAAAGTGGAAACGGTTAATTTAAATGCGATAAAGTGGAAACGTTGTAGAACCAGCATCATCACAGCTCAGTACTGCACGTGTACAGCACGTGTACAGCCAGTGTATGGTCCCACAGCTGTGGTCAGCATCACGTCATTCAGCACGCTGTTGTTCAGCAAGCTGTGTGTACAGCTAGCCGTGTATCAGTCAACCAAACGACCAGCTTATGTTAGCTCATGTACAGTTTGGAAACAGCTAATGTTATCTTGTGTACAGGAGGAAATACATTGTCAACGAACATTTGTGTCATCTCGTCATTTATGGGTGGCGTTCACAACGCCGCTAAATCTCAACAATTGCGACAGATAGTAAATCTGTGTCAGTCCAAACGTTTGTAGTTCAAACGTTTACAATAGGTTAGAAATTTAAATCTGCATTCCCAAATAAATTGGAATTAACCTTGTACACTGTCCATCAAACAAGATGTTTAGATGGCGGCCACAGTCCCCCACCAACGAAAGTCGCGCGACATTTCGGTTTTATGGAACCTTCTTCAGGCGAGGGCTTAGACTTTTCACGACCGGGCGGCATCTCGGTGGCCTTCTAAGGCTCGTAAAAATCAAATTAACAATCGAAAAAATAGCCAACATTAATCCAACTCACCGAACAGCGGGCGACGTAGCTCTGTGCCGGACTCCGACGAAAAGAGAGAATGAGGCTCCGCCTCTAAATATATACTGGGAAATATGACACCACTTCCGGTAGATGACAAGCTCTCCGGAAAAGGCGGCCCCCCACGCCGTTGTCACGGGAAACGTGACGCGACATCCGGCAAACGAGCGCCCTCCCCATAGACGGAAAAAAACAGAAAGGGGGAGAAAAAAAGAAAAAAGGGGACAGGGTTATTTTTCCAGAGACGGGTTAGGGTTATAGGACCGTGTGTCCGAGGAAAGTGACGTGTTGTTGACAAAATTGGAGTTTGGAGAGACTAGCTTGGTGACCTTCTTGTGCCAGATGGCGTAAGAGAGAGACCGAGTCACGGCTGCACTGCGTTGTGGTGGGGGCACAAAGCAGGAGGTCGTCGACGTACTGCCAAAGGGTTGAGCCGCGCGTCAGCGTAAGTGTGCTAAGGCTGTCTCGAAGCGCCGCGTTGTAGATCGTGGGTCTTTCACAATAGCCCTGACACAGCCTTGTCCATGTGTAAGGCCGACCGTCAAATAGGAACGCAAACCAGAACTGGCCGTCAGGATGATCAGGGACGCTGAAGAAAGCGTTGGCAAGGTCCACAACGGTAAACCGCCGTGCAGAAGGGGGAACCTGAGACATAAGGGTGTAGGGATTGGGGACGCAGGGCGTGCGGGCCCTGACAGCTGCATTTACTGCCTGAAGGTCTTGAACGAACCTCCATTCAGTGGGCTGTCCGGGTGGGCGTATCTTCTTCGCGGGGAAGATGGGAGTGGAAACCGGGGAGGTGGGGCAAGGGACAATTATGCCCTTGACACGCAAGGCATTGAATACAGGGCAGATGCCATTAACCGCTTCCGGTTTCAAAGGGTACTGAGGTTGGTGGGGACGGAAGTCGGATTTCGGGGTAATGATGACGGGCTCACAATTACGTATGAGACCTACATCCTATTTCCCGTCAGCCCAAAGATGGGAGGGGATGTTGTGAAGCTGCGGAGCAAGTGCAGTGTGTGTGTGTGTGCCAGTGTATGGGCCTCAGTCACTGACGGTGAGGGGGCGGACAGAGCCAACATTCGTGGCGTCACCGCAACGGTGGCGCTGACGTCTACCCGGTATAATTTTAGTGAGGGGTACCAGTCGCGTGAAGAGTCGGCGGGAAGCCAATCTGACGCCAGAGAAGCTTGTCGCGCGAGTGGACCCGTATCTGTCCACTGGGAACCCCGTGGTTTTACCAAGGAGACGTGCGGGACCGAGTCATCAACCGAAAACAACGCAGTTTGGTCGGTGTCTAATGTACACGTGACATGAGCGGTGCAGTGTAGGTTGTCCGTTGTCATGTAGGTCGATGCGTCCCCTGTTGTGGTGTGTGAGCAAGGGAGCAGAGCCACTGTGTGTATTGGGAGGCGGTAGGAGCCCACATGTAGACCCGTAGAGGGAGGGCGGGGTTATGTGTATGCAAAAAAATATTCGCTGCTGGTAACGAAGTGATGTACAGCCCTGATGAGGTGGAAACAACAGAGATGCCCAGTTGGATCATGCCATCTCTATCCAGCAAATTAAATGGGCAGTTATCAGAAATTAAAACAGGCAATTTTGTTGATGAGCTGTCATCCAGGCAAACAAGCGCACAGGAACGGATAATGGCTCCGTGACACACGTACCACTCGCAACAGTGGAGAGGACCGTTTGGCCGCTCCGTGTTAACCGTGGCCGGCCGATAGGCGGTTCTCACCACCGTTCGTGTGGCTCCCGTGTCTAACAAGAAAGGCAGCTCAGCATTTGCAAGACGCAAGGTTATCATTGGCAGTTTTCGGAAAGCTAGCTCATGAGATACATACTGTCCAACTGGGGAAGCTAACAGCAAAGCAGAGTCTTCATTGCAAATCAGTGTATTTGGTTGTGTCTGTGCATTCATACGACCTGATGTGGCAGCAGATGTGTCCAGGACCCCCACCTCCTCCTCCCGTGTCGCCTGTCAGTCCGAACCCCGGTATGAGCCTCCCCGTGGGGCCCACTGGTTGTGAGGTCCGTTGCTCCATCCTCGGCCTCTTCCGCGCCTTTGGTTGATGCCCTTGACGGAGTGGACAGTCTTCAGCCCAGTGACCGGGCTGGCCACATGTGAAGCAGCAGTCGTCACCCGGTTGGGGGCCGCTGGGCTGGGCGTGTTGTCACGGGTTCTGACATCGTGAACGGTCCCCGGGTCTGTCCTGTTGCACAGGTTAGTAGGGTGAAGGAAGCCGCTGCGGCACCATGGAGGAGAGAGAGAGAGGTGCGATGTTTGTCCTGAGCCTGACTTGCCTTCTGTTCTTCTTCCTTTTTCTGCATTTGATCGTGGGCATGATCAGCATGTCTCAGCAAGTCTTCCAGTCGTCTCTTTCCGTATCCTACGCAGTGTGTTTCTATGGCTTTCCTAACTCCGTCCTGCAGGCCGACCAGGAAATGTTTGCAGAGGTGAGTGTTGTGGTTACACCGCCCCGAGCTGCCTCCCCGGCACGTTCAAGCCACTCCCCCAGCTCGGACGTGCCGGAAACATCCCAGCGCTCGGCTCGCGCTCTGAGGAGACGAGCGCTGCACTGCACCAGGTGTTTGCCATCATCCATCAGGCACACCTGTGGAAATCAGGCAGCCTTCTACAAGAAGCCTCCCAGAACGTCTCTCTGTGCTTCGACGTACTGAACCCTGAGGTAAAGTTCTGACAAGCCCTCCAGCGTTCCTTGCATTCTGTTTATTCCCCAGTGTCTTATCTTCGTGTCTCTGTTTCCTCCCAAGACTCTCCCTCCGCGATTTCCGCATCTCCCTCGTCCCCAGCGACCTTCACGTTTTCTCCCCGGACCTCTCCTGCGATCTCCCCCCTTGTCCCTCTATCTGGACCCCTCCCTTCGGACTCGACTTCCCGGATCTCGGACCTGGACTTTCTCGGACAACCCCTCTTGGATCACGGACTGGACTTTCTTGCCAGGTGCACGCACATTTTTTCAACACCTCCTGGTCATTTACATACCACACCACACATAGGCTAAAAACACTCACGCATAGTTATACACGCAAACCACGGGACACCACACATAGTTTATTCACACATCCCACTAACAGAACGCCTTTTTCACCATACATTTCCCTCCCACAATAAAACCCCCCTTTGTAGATTTAGAAGTCATCTCGTGTCTGTCTGTCTTGGGTTTCGCCACACGGGTCAGGTTCTGGTGCGCGAGCACAACAGAACGTCGGAGCCATTATGGACCCAGGCAAACCCAAGGAGCGGACGGTCCCTGTGACGCCCCAGAGCCCCGTCCCCCTAGAGGCAGTAGTAAGAAGTCACAGTTGCCAACTTGCCTCTCTCCGCTCAGAGCTTACTACTGCCTTCACCCGTGTCACCGGAGAGGTCAGCGATCTTCAGTCCGGCTCCCAGGCCGCGACGAGCGCGTTAGATGCCCTCACCGCGCAGATCCCTGCACTCTCCACAGCGGTCTCCAGGATGAGTGACCACCCTGCCCTGGCCTCGGTCTCTGCCCCCAGCTCGGCCTTCTGTTTCCCCGTTCCTGGTCCCGACGTTCCCCCTCCTCCGAGTCAACCCCCACTGGACCCCTGGTGCGAGCCTAACCTCCCCTGCCCGAAGGCCTTCGGTGGGGAGTTCGAGCTGTGCAGGGGTTTCCTTGGTCAGTGTGAGCTCCTGTTCAAACACCAGCCAGCCAGGTATAGGACAGGAGAGACCAAGGTAGCCCTTGTCATGTCCCTCCTCACCGGCAAAGCCCTCAGCTGGGCCATAGCGGCGGTAGGCCATACCGAGCAGCTCGCCTCGGACTATTGTGCCTTCCGCCGCGAGTTCAATCTGGTGTTCGACCACCCAGCTGACGGGCAGGACGCTGCCGGCCGCCTCCATTCCATCCAACAGGGAGCCAGGTCGGTGGCAGATTATTCCTTGGAGGTAAGGATACTCGCGGCAGACAGTGGGTGGGATGACACTGCGCTCAAGTGCGCGTACAGGAGGGGGCTGAGCGACCCCATCAAAGATCTCATCGTTCGGGACCGCCCTGCCTTCTTCAACGAGCTCGTCACCCTCGCCCTCCAGATGGACGAACGGCTGCAGGAGCGGCGCCAGGAACGCGCCCCTCGCGCTGGCCCCTCCCATAGACCAACCCCCGTCCGTTCTACCGGTGCCTTCCCTGGGTCAGCGTCCCGTGGGCTCTCTCCACCCTCACACTCCCCCTCGCAACCCTGGGTGGCTTCTGGATCCAGGCCGGAGGAGGAGCCCATGCAGTTGGGTCGGTCACGGCTCCCGCTGGAGGTTAGGGAGCAGAGGATGCGTGGCCACCTCTGCCTCTACTGCGGGAGGTCGGGCCACTACATCAAGGCCTGCCCGACTCGCCCAAAAAGGCCCGGCTCACTAGTGAGGGGTGTCCTAGTGAGCCTGACGACCCTTCCTCAGCCCCAGCCCAAGAAGGAGCACAACCACCTTTTTCCGGTCACTCTCACCTGGGGTAACGACTCACTGTCTGTTGGTGCACTCCTGGATTCGGGGGCGGACGAGTGTTTGATGGACATCTCGCTGGCCCGGCAGGCCGGCATTCCACTCGTCCCCCTAGACACACCCCTCACAGCCCAAGCCCTAGATGGTCGTTCACTTGGTAAGATCACACATAGCACTGCTTCCCTCACCCTCACCCTTTCGGGTAATCACGTGGAAGCTATCCGTTTCTTGGTTTTGCACGCCCCCACAGCGCCCCTGGTGTTAGGAAGACCGTGGTTGGAACGGCACGATCCCTACATCTCTTGGTCTACTGGGCGGATTTTGGGTTGGAGCGTTGCGTGTCATGCCAACTGCCTTCGCTCCGCCCACTCCCCGTCCAGCGGCCTCAGACCCGTGCCTCCTCCCACGGATCTCACTGGTGTTCCTCCCATTTATCACGATTTAGCCCCTGTATTTATTTAGTAAAGACAGTGCAACCCAGCCACTGAGGATGCACAAGCCAGTGCATCCTTAGTGCCGGTCCCATGCCCGGACAAATGGGGAGGGTTGCGTCAGGAAGGGCATCCGGCGTAAAATCTTTGCCAAATCAAATATGCGGATCATAAATAAGACTTACATACCGGATCGGTCGAGGCCCGGGTTACCAACGACCGCCACCGGTACTGTTAACCAGCAGGGTGTCGGTGGAAACTATGCTACTGTTGGGCGAAGGAGAAGGAGAGGAGGAAAGCATGTCCAGAGGCAGCTAGAGAGGAGGAAGGGTAGGCATGTGGAGGTGAGAGTTGGAACTTTGAATGTTGGCACTATGACTGGTAAAGGGAGAGAGCTGGCTGACATGATGGAAAGAAGAAAGGTAGGCATACTGTGTGTGCAAGAGACCAGGTGGAAGGGGAGTAAGGCCAGGAGTATCGGAGGTGGGTTCAAACTCTTCTACCATGGTGTGAATGGGAGGAGAAATGGGGTAGGGGTAATTCTGAAGGAAGAGTATGTCAAGAGCGTGCTGGAGGTGAAGAGAGTGTCAGACAGAGTGATGAGTATGAAGCTGGAAATTGAAGGTTTATTGCTGAATGTTATCAGCGTATATGCCCCGCAAGTTGGGTGTGAGATGGATGAAAAAGAAGAATTCTGGAATGAGTTGGACGACATGGTGGAGAGGGTACCCAAGGAGGAGAGAGTGGTGATTGGAGCGGACTTCAATGGACATGTTGGTGAAGGGAACAGAGGTGATGAGGAGGTGATGGGAAAGTATGGAGTCAAGAAGAGAAATGTGGAAGGACAGATGGTGGTCGATTTTGCGAAAAGGATGGAAATGGCTGTGGTGAATACATATTTCAAGAAGAGGGAGGAACACAGGGTGACGTACAAGAGTGGAGGGAAGTGCACACAGGTGGACTATATCTTATGTAGAAGGCACCATCTAAAAGGGATTCGAGACTGCAAGGTGGTGACAGGGGAGAGCGTAGCCAGGCAGCATCGGATGGTGGTCTGTAGGATGACTTTGGAGACCAAGAAGAGGAAGCGAGTGAAGACACAGCCGAAGATCAAATGGTGGAAGTTGAAGAAGGAAGACTGTTGTGTGGAGTTCAGGCAGGAGTTAAGACAGGCACTGGGTGGTAGTGAAGAGTTGCCAGATGGCTGGAAAACCACTGCAGAAAGAGTGAGGGAGACAGCTAGGAAGGTACTTGGTGTGTCATCAGGACAGAGAAAGGAAGACAAGGAGACTTGGTGGTGGGATGAGGAAGTACAGCAAATTATACAGAGGAAAAGGTTGGCAAAGAAGAAGTGGGATAGTCAGAGAGATGAAGAAAGTAGACAGGAGTACAAGGAGATGCAGCGTAAAGCAAAGAGAGAGGTGGCAAAGGCAAAGGAAAAGGCGTATGGTGAGTTGTATGACAGATTAGACACTAAGGAAGGAGAAAAGGACTTGTACCGATTGGCTAGACAGAGGGACCAAGCTGCAAAGGATGTGCAGCAAGTTAGGACGATCAAGGATAGAGATGGAAATGTGCTGACAAGCGAGGAGAGTGTGCTAAGAAGGTGGAAGGAATACTTTGAGGGGCTGATGAATGAAGAAAATGAGAGAGAGAGAAGGTTGGATGATGTAGGGATAGTGAATCAGGAAGTTCAGCGGATTAGCAAGGAGGAAGTGAGGGCAGCTATGAAGAGGATGAAGAATGGAAAGGCAGTTGGTCCTGATGACATACCTGTGGAGGCATGGAGATGTTTAGGAGAGATGGCAGTGGACTTTCTAACTAGATTGTTTAACACAATCCTGGAAAGTGAGAGGATGCCTGAGGAGTGGAGAAGAAGCATACTGGTACCGATTTTCAAGAACAAGGGCGATGTGCAGAACTGTAACAACTACAGAGGTATAAAGTTGATCAGCCACAGCATGAAGATTTGGGAAAGAGTAATAGAAGCTAGGTTAAGAGGAGAGGTGACGATCAGCGAGCAGCAGTATGGTTTCATGCCACGAAAGAGCACCACAGATGCGATGTTTGCTTTGAGAATGTTGATTGAGAAGTATAGAGAAGGCCAGAAAGAGTTGCACTGTGTCTTTGTAGATTTAGAGAAAGCTTATGACAGAGTACCGAGAGAGGAGGTGTGGTATTGTATGAGGAAGTCAGGAGTTGCAGAGAAGTATGTAGGAGTGGTGCAGGATACGTATGAGGGAAGTGTGACAATGGTGAGGTGTGCGGTTGGAATGACGGATGGGTTCAAGGTGGAGGTGGGATTACATCAAGGATCGGCTCTTAGCCCTTTCTTGTTTGCAATGGTGATGGACAGGTTGACGGACAAGATCAGGCAGGAGTCTCCATGGACGATGATGTTCGCGGATGACATTGTGATCTGTAGTGAGAGTAGGGTGCAGGTTGAGGAGAGCCTGGAGAGGTGGAGGTATGCACTAGAGAGAAGAGGAATGAAAGTCAGTAGGAGCAAGACGGAATACCTATGCGTGAATGAGAGAGAGGACAGTGGAATGGTCAGGATGCAAGGAGTGGAGGTGACAAAGACATCTGAGTTTAAATACTTGGGGTCAACTGTCCAAAGTAACGGGGAGTGCAGTAGAGAGGTGAAAAAGAGAGTGCAGGCAGGTTGGAGTGGGTGGAGAAGTGTGTCAGGAGTGATTTGCGACAGAAGGGTACCAGCAAGAGTTAAAGGGAAAGTTTACAAGATGGTTGTGAGACCAGCTATGTTATATGGTTTGGAGACAGTGGCACTGACGAAAAGACAGGAGGCGGAGCTGGAGGTGGCAGAGTTGAAGATGCTAAGATTTTCACTGGGAGTAACGAAGAAGGACAGGATTAGGAACGATTATATTAGAGGGACCGCTCAGGTTGGACGGTTTGGAGACAAAGCAAGAGAGGCAAGATTGAGATGGCTTGGACATGTGTGGAGGAGAGATGCTGAGTATATTGGGAGAAGGATGCTGAATATGGAGCTGCCAGGGAAGAGGAGAAGAGGAAGGCCAAAGAGGAGGTTTATGGATGTGGTGAGGGAAGACATGCAGGTGGCTGGTGTGACAGAGGAAGACGCAGAAGACAGGAAGAAATGGAAACGGATGATCCGCTGTGGCGACCCCTAACGGGAGCAGCCGAAAGTAGTAGTAGATTTAGTAAAGACAGTGCACTTTCCCTCCCCCCTCACCGTCCCTATGATTGTGCCATTGATCTCTTTCCCGGGGCCGCCCTTCCCACCGGTCGGTTGCATAACATCTCCGTCCCGGGGAAGGAGGCTATGCGCAATTATATCACAGAGTCCCTGGCCTCAGGAATCATAAGGCCCTCGTCTTCCCCGGTGGCAGCGGACTTCTTTTTTGTGGCAAAGAAGGAGGGCAGCCTGAGGCCTTACATAGATTATCGAATGCTACATAACATCACGGTGAAAAATAAATATCCACTCCCCCTTATGAGTTCCAGGTTCGAGCTACTCACTCACGCCACGGTGTTCACGAAGCTGGACCTGCGCAGCGCATACCACCTGGTGCGCATCCGGGAAGGGGATGAATGGAAGACGGCCTTCAACACCCACCTAAGGCATTTCGAATACCTCGTTATGCCCTTCGGCCTCACCAACGCCCCGGCCGTCTTCCAGGCGTTGGTCAACGACGTGCTCCGGGACATGCTGAACACGTTCGCGGTGGTGTACCTGGATGACATCCTCGTGTTCTCCAGGACTGAGGAGGAACACCACCAGCATGTCCGCCTGGTCCTCCAACGGCTGCTGGAGAACAGGCTCTTCGTGAAAGCCGAGAAGTGCGTGTTCCACTCCGCCTCCGTGGAGTTCCTTGGCCACATCGTGGAGAAGGGGCTCGTCCGCACTGACCCCAGGAAGACCCGAGCGGTGGAGGAGTGGGCACGGCCCACTAACAGGACGCAACTCCAGCGCTTCCTGGGGTTTGCAAACTTCTACCGGCGCTTCATCAGGGGGTTCAGCCGTGTGGCCGCCCCCCTCACTGCACTCACCTCCAACCTCCGCCCCTTCTCCTGGACCACGGAGGCAGAAGCCGCCTTTTGGCCCTGAAGAGGCTGTTCACAACGGCTCCGGTGCTCGCCCACCCGGACCCGTGCAGGCAGTTCATCGTGGAGGTGGACGCATCGGACACGGGCATCGGAGCCGTCCTCTCCCAGCGGTCGGAGGAGGACCAGAAGATCCACCCGTGCGCCTTCTTCTCCCGGCGTTTCAGTCCTGCGGAGAAGAATTACGACATCGGCAACAGGGAGTTGCTGGCCGTCCACGCCGCCCTAGAGGAGTGGAGACACTGGCTGGAGGGAGCAGGGCAGCCGTTCATCGTATGGTCCGATCACAAGAACCTGACCTACGTGCGGACGGCTAAGAGGCTCAACCCCAGGCAGGCGCGCTGGGCTCTCTTCTTCAGCCGGTTCGACTTCACCCTCACCTACCGCCCGGGCACCAAGAACGTCAGGGCAGACGCCCTCTCCCGTCTGTTTCCCGAGGGGTCCCCTGACGCCCCAGACACCATCCTTCCCCCGGCCCGGGTGGTGGGTGTCGTCACCTGGGCCATCGGTGGTGAGAAGGGCCCAGCGCGCCCAACCCGACCCACGCAATGGACCCCGGAACCGGCTATTTGTGCCTCCCTGTGTCCGGCCCCAGGTGCTGGAGTGGGGCCACTCCAGCCATCTTGCTTGCCACCCCGGTGTCTACCGAACGGCGGCCTTCATCCGCAGGGGTTTCTGGTGGCCCACCATGGAGGCAGACACCAGAGAATTCGTGGCAGCCTGCACCACCTGCGCCCGCAGCAAGGCTCTCCATCGCCCTCCAGCAGGTCTCCTGCGCCCCCTTCCTGTCCCCGGCCGACCTTGGTCCCACATTGCCTTGGACTTTGTAACTGGCCTCCCCGTGTCGCAAGGCAATGACACCATTCTGACCATTGTCGACCGGTTTTCCAAGGCCGTCCCCTTTGTTGCCCTCACCAAACTCCCCTCTGCAGCCGAGACGGCGGACCTTCTCGTCTCCCACTTCGTCCGACCCCATGGGATTCCCCTGGACATTGTCTCTGACCGTGGTCCCCAGTTCACTTCGAAGGTATGGCAGGCCTTCTGTAAGGGGATTGGGGCCACGGTCAGCCTCTCCTCCGGGTATCACCCCCAGACCAATGGGCAGGCAGAGCGGGCCAATCAAGCCCTGGAGGCGGCTTTGCGTTGCGTTACCACCAGCAACCCCGCCTCCTGGAGCAAGTACCTGCCCTGGGTGGAGTACTCGTTCAACTCCATGGAGAGTTCGGCTACCGGTTTGTCCCCCTTCGAGTGTTCTCTTGGCTATCAACCTCCTCTGTTCCCCCATCAGGAGTTGGAGGTGGCGGTCCCGTCCACGAAGGCCCATCTCGTTTGGAAGACCGCCCGGGCCGCTCTGTTGCGAGCTACAGAGCGGGCCCGGCGCAGCGCCAACCGGCGGAGAGTGCCGGCTCCAGCTTATCGACCTGGCCAGAAGGTATGGCTCCTGGCCCGGGACCTGCCCTTCCCTACCATCAACCGGAAGCTGGCTCCCCGCTACGTCGGTCCCTACACCATCGACCGCATCGTCAACCCTTCGGCGGTGCGTCTCCATCTCCCTACCTCACTCAAGATCCATCCCGTCTTCCATGTCTCGCGCCTCAAACCGGTAGCCACCAGCCCCCTGTCTCCCCCTGTCCAAGCTCCTCCACCCCCCAGGATCCTCGACGGTGGTGACATGGTCTGGGATGTCGACCAGCTGCTCGCCGTACGCCGCCGGGGGCGTGGGTACCAATACCTGGTGGACTGGGTTGGCTATGGGCCCGAGGACCGCAGCTGGGTTCCCCGGTCCTACCTGGCCGACCCCGCACTCCTGGAGGAGTTCTATCGGGCCCACCCCAACGCCATCGGACGGTCGCCCGGTGTCTCCCGTAGGAGGGGGGGTCCTGTTGTGGTTACACCGCCCCGAGCTGCCTCCCCGGCACGTTCAAGCCACTCCCCCAGCTCGGACGTGCCGGAAACATCCCGAGCGCTGCACTGCACCAGGTGTTTGCCATCATCCATCAGGCACACCTGTGGCAATCAGGCAGCCTTCTACAAGAAGCCTCCCAGAACGTCTCTCTGTGCTTCGACGTACTGAACCCTGCGGTAAAGTTCTGACAAGCCCTCCAGCGTTCCTTGCATTCTGTTTATTCCCCAGTGTCTTACCTTCCTGTCTCTGTTTCCTCCCAAGACTCTCCCTCCGCGATTTCCACGGCTCCCCGCGTCTCCCTCGTCCCCAGCGACCTTCACGTTTTCTCCCCGGACCTCTCCTGCGATCTCCCCCCTTGTCCCTCTATCTGGAACCCTCCTTTCGGACTCGACTTCCCGGATCTCGGACCTGGACTTTCTCGGACAACCCCTCTTGGATCACGGACTGGACTTTCTTGCCAGGTGCACGCACATTTTTTCAACACCTCCTGGTCATTTGCATACCGCACCACACATAGGCTAAAAACACTCACGCATAGTTATACACGCAAACCACGGGACACCACACATAGTTTATTCACACATCCCACTAACAGAACGCCTTTTTCACCATACATTTCCCTCCAACAATAAAATGACCGGGCGGCATCTCGGTGGCCTTCTAAGGCTCGTAAAAATCAAATTAACAATCAAAAAAAAAAGCCAACATTAGTCCAACTCACCGAACAGCGGGCGACGTAGTTCTGCCGGACTCCGTCGAAAAGAGAGAATGGAGCTCCGCCTCTAAATATAAACTGGGAAATATGACACCACCTCCGGTAGATGGCACGCTCTCCGGAAAAGGCGGCCCCCCACGCCGTTGTCACGGGAAACGTGACGCGACATCCGGCAAACGAGCGCCCTCCCCATAGACGGAAAAAAACAGAAAGGGGGAGAAAAAAAGAAAAAAAAAAGAAAAAAAGGGACAGTGTGTTTTTTCCAGAGACGGGTTAGGGTTACAGTTACAGGACCGTGTGTCCGAGGAAAGTGACGTGTTGTTGACAAAATTGGAGTTTGGAGAGACTAGCTTGGCGACCTTCTTGGGCCAGATGGCGTAAGAGAGAGACCGAGTCACGGCTGCACTGCGTTGTGGTGGGGGCACAAAGCAGGAGGTCGTCGACGTACTGCCATAGGGTTGAGCCGCGCGTCAGCGTAAGTGTGCTAAGGCTGTCTCGAAGCGCCGCGTTGTAGATCGTGGGGCTTTCACAATAGCCCTGACACAGCCTTGTCCATGTGTAAGGCCGACCGTCAAATAGGAACGCAAACCAGAACAGGGACGCTGAAGAAAGCGTTGGCAGGGTCCACAACGGTATACCGCCGTGCAGAAGGGGGAACCTGAGACATAAGGGTGTAGGGATTGGGGACGCAGGGCGTGCGGGCCCTGACAGCTGCATTTACTGCCTGAAGGTCTTGAACGAACCTCCATTCAGTGGGCTGTCCGGGTGGGCGTATCTTCTTCACGGGGAAGATGGGAGTGGAAACCGGGGAGGTGGGGCAAGGGACAATTATGCCCTTGACACGCAAGGCATTGAATACAGGGCAGATGCCATTAACCGCTTCCGGTTTCAAAGGGTACTGAGGTTGGTGGGGACGGAAGTCGGATTTCGGGGTAATGATGACGGGCTCACAATTACGTATGAGACCTACATCCTATTTCCCGTCAGCCCAAAGATGGGAGGGGATGTTGTGAAGCTGCGGAGCAAGTGCAGTGTGTGTGTGTGTGTATGGGCCTCAGTCACTGATGGTGAGGGGGCGGAAAGAGCCAACATTCGTGGCGTCACCGCAACGGTGGCGCTGACGTCTACCCGGTATAATTTTAGTGAGGGGTACCAGTCGCGGGAAGAGTCGGCGGGAAGCCAATCTGACGCCAGAGAAGCTTGTCGCGCGAGTGGACCCGTATCTGTCCACTGGGAACCCCGTGGTTTTACCAAGGAGACGTGCGGGACCGAGTCATCAACCGAAAACAACGCAGTTTGGTCGTTGTCTAATGTACACGTGACATGAGCGGTGCAGTGTAGGTTGTCCGTTGTCATGTAGGTCGATGCGTCCCCTGTTGTGGTGTGTGAGCAAGGGAGCAGAGCCACTGTGTGTATTGGGAGGCGGTAGGAGCCCACATGTAGACCCGTAGAGGGAGGGCGGGGTTATGTGTATGCAAAAAAATATTCGCTGCTGGTAACGAAGTGATGTACAGCCCTGATGAGGTGGAAACAACAGAGATGCCCAGTTGGATCATGCCATCTCTATCCAACAATTTAAATGGGCAGTTATCAGAAATTAAAACAGGCAATTTTGTTGATGAGCTGTCATCCAGGCAAACAAGCGCACAGGAACGGATAATGGCTCCGTGACACACGTACCACTCGCAACAGTGGAGAGGACCGTTTGGCCGCTCCGTGTTAACCGTGGCCGGCCGATAGGCGGTTCTCACCACCGTTCGTGTGGCTCCAGTGTCTAACAAGAAAGGCAGCCCAGCATTTGCAAGATGCAAGGTTATCATTGGCAGTTTTCGGAAAGCTAGCTCATGAGATACATACTGTCCAACTGGGGAAGCTAACAGCAAAGCAGAGTCTTCATTGCAAATCAGTGTATTTGGTTGTGTCTGTGCATTCATACGACCTGATGTGGCAGCAGATGTGTCCAGGACCCCCCCCTCCTCCTCCCATGTCGCCTGTCAGTCCGAACCCCGGTATGAGCCTCCCCGTGGGGCCCACTGGTTGTGAGGTCCGTTGCTCCATCCTCGGCCTCTTCCGCGCCTTTGGTTGATGCCCTTCACGGAGTGGACAGGGTTCAGCCCAGTGACCAGGCTGGCCACATGTGAAGCAGCAGTCGTCACCCGGTTGGGGGCCGCTGGGCTGGGCGTGTTGTCACGGGTTCTGACATCGTGAACGGTCCCCGGGTCTGTCCTGTTGCACAGGTTAGTAGGGTGAAGGAAGCCGCTGCAGCGCCATGGAGGAGAGAGAGAGAGGTGCGATGTTTGTCCTGAGCCTGCCTTGCCTTCTGTTCTTCTTCCTTTTTCTGCATTTGATCGTGGGCATGATCAGCATGTCTCAGCAAGTCTTCCAGTCGTCTCTTTCCGTATCCTACGCAGTGTGTTTCTATGGCTTTCCTAACTCCGTCCTGCAGGCCGGCCAGGAAATGTTTGCAGAGGTGAGTTTCCCATTGGCCTCTCGCCGTGGACGGGGGAGAGAGAACTGGTGGCGGTTGGGGTGTTGGTGGTGGTGGTGGTGTCAGACGGGGTGTCGGTGGTGGTCCCAGGATCGGTCTCATGGCGCCGCGTTGTTGGACAGGTTGTTGGACGCACCCGGAGTCGTCAGAGGGGTGTCCCAGAGACATCGCTATGAGCTGCGGATATAAGGAAGACAAAAGGAGAGAGAGAGGCTGGCTGCCATGTGAGTATGGCGGAGGGGTGGATGTCAGAGATGGATTAGGAGAGGTGTGTGAGAACGGGTCTTTGGTTGATACGTGAGCTGTCGTATCTCTGTCTTTGTCCGAGTCGTCGCTGCGCGTCATAGTCCTCTGTAGCCTTTTTCTTTCCCTACTTTCACACTCTTTCTCCCACATTCCCAAAATTCTTTCTTGCTCTGCCATATACTCTAACCATGTTGTAGGAATCTTTTTCCTTTCTAAGACCTTCGCTTTTCCCTTTTCCATGGACTGTCGGACTTTCATTAGTTTATTCTTGCTCAAAGTTCCTTCAACAGGAAACCCATGATCCTGCATCCAGTTTAAAATATATTTTACCGAGTCTTCACCATATTTCCTTATCACTCATTATCTGATAGATCGGACCCTCCATATCTATCGGGGGCGGTTTACTGCCCTTTTTTCCCTTTTATTTTCTTTTTTTCCCCTCAAAATTCACTTGATCCTACCAAATGACCACTTCTATTAGTGCGAGACCGAGGGTGAACAGCCGCTTAATTGTCAGTGCACGACCTCATCTGGTTTCAATAGTACGCGTTTTAAATGATCATTTTATCCTTTAAAGAATTCTGCTTACCCGTGCGATGAATCTCCCAGGGTTTTGCTGAGGGATCTCAGCGACACCGAACAAACGGACCACCCGCCTCTCCCTTTCTTCTTCTCAAACCTGGTGAGGTTATTGGGAGATCGGTGACTATGTTCTTGTCCCGAGATGATCAGTCAGCCGGTTGTCCGTCTGGCGGGGCGACGTGAGATCCCGCTTCTGACACCAAATTGTTGTGGATTTTCCTTTATCCTTTTAATGGGCTCTTGCCCCAGCAACCTCTGGGGAGAATAATCATCGGACAAATATTGAAGCAAACAGAGAATCTTTAATGCATCTGCAGATGGAGAGACATAAGGCCACACAGAGGTTCGTCTGTGAGGATATGCTCTGCCTCTGAGCTGGAGATAGTGGTTTTTTATACAACAGTCCGTCGCGTCATACACTATGTTTCCTGCGTCAACTAAGGTGTAATCTTACAAAGGTATGAAGGAAACATCTACGTTAATCACGTTCTGTGCCTCGTGAGTGTCTGTACGCCTGTTGCACTTGTCTTTTGCTGTACCTGGCCGTTCCTGGGATGCGGCAACGGGGAGGCAAGCATAGTAACAGTTGCTATGTGGCCCCATGGAAGGTACGCATGAGAACAATGGTTATGTGTGTCTGCAGTGAGTGAGAAGTTTCATACACACAGACAAGTGGAAAACTACAGAGTACATACGGAGTGCATATGGAGATCATTTTGTACTCCACATACATCACCAACATCCTGCTCAGCTCTCCCCTTCTCAGCCTCCTCCTGCTCAGCTGCACCACTCTCCTCTCAGAGCCTCACCGCAGCCACATCGTCATGACACGACTGGTACGAATGCCATTGCGAGGTACTTGGTGCGCCGAGAGCTTGTGAATTCCGGTCTCATCCAGTTCAACGAGCGCCCAGAAAATTATTGGGCATGGAAGTCCTCTTTCTTCAACGCCATTGAAGGACTGAACTTAACTGCCAGCAAGGAGCTCGACCTCTTGACAAAGTCGTTAGGAAAAGAGTTCTCAGAGCACGTTACAAGGATTCGCTATGTGCACGTCACCGACCCTGTAGTGGGCCTACAACATGTCTGGGAACGCCTAGAAGAGTGCTCCCCTGAAGTGATCGAGAGAGCGCTCTTCGAGAGGATAGAGAACTTTCCAAAAATCTCTCAGAAAGACCCCGTAAAGTTGAGGGAACTGGGAGACCTGCTGATGGAGTTAGACTCTGCTAAGTGTGAGGGCTACCTGCCGGGGCTCTCGTACCTGGACACCGCCAGGGGTGTCAACCCGATCGTTGAGAAGCTGCCACACAGTCTACAAGAGAGGTGGATAACTAAGGGTTCCCAGTACAAAGAGCAGCACCATGCCCCCCCCCCCATTCACCTTCTTCGCAGACTTCCTCTGCAGCGAGGCACACAGAAGAAACGACCCCAGCTTTACTCTCCCTTCAGCTCCCTCGAAAACGTCCAACAAGTCCTCCACAGGGTTCTCAAAACATGAGCGATCAGAAAAGGAATCAAGACACGCCAAAACGAATGTCTCCACCCACAAGACAGAGGTCTCAACAAACCGCTCAGCTTCTCAGTCACGCAGTTCGAGCAGCATGCCTGGCGACAAAGGGAAACAATGTCCCATCCATCAGAAGCGCCATCCTCTAAAGAAATGTCGGGGTTTTTGAAGCAAGTCTCTTGAGGAGCGCAAAGCCTTTCTGAAAGAGAATGGTGCCTGCTACAGGTGTTGCTCCTCCACAACTCACTTGGCGAAGAACTGTAAGGCAACTTTGAAGTGCAGCGAATGTGAGAGCGATGACCATATAGCGGCGCTCCACCCTGGACCTCCTCCACGGGACAAAAAAGACAAGGACCCCACCTCAGAGCATGGCGGGGAGAGTGAAGAGGAGGCGCCTCCACCAGCAGTCACCTCTAAATGCACAGCACACCCAGACAGAGCTAGTAACGTCTACATCGTCCTGGACGACCAGAGCAACAGATCTCTGGCGAGGTCTGATTTCTTCCACCTCATCCAAATCAGAGGTTCAGACTCACCGTACACCCTGCGTACATGTGCAGGAGTCACCGATACATCTGGAGGAAGAGCCACAGGGTTCTTGGCGGAGTCGTTGGATGGAAAAAACAAGTGTGCTGCTTCCAACACTCATTGAGTGCAACCATATGCCTGACGATCGGTCAGAAATCCCGACCCCAGAAGCTGCACAGCACCACAGCCACCTGAAGTCCATCGCTCGCAGAATCCCTCGCCTGGACCCTGATGCCCAGATCCTGATACTTCTGGGACACCACATCCTTCAGGTCCACAAAGTCAGGGAGCAACGCAATGGTCCTCCCAGCGCCCCCTATGCCCAACGTCTAGACCTGGGTTGGGTGGTTATAGGGGACGTGTGCCTGGGTTCAGCCCACAAGCCAGCAGCTGTGACTTCCTATCGCACCAGCGTGCTAGAAAACGGAAGGCCATCTCTCCTCACTCTGTGCCCCAACCGTCTCCAGGTCAAGGAAAGGTTCCTCCTTACAGCATCAAACATGACACCCCAGTCCCTGATGACGACAAAGTGGGGCTTTCCATCGAAGATCGTCTGTTCCTGGAGTTCATGGACAGAGAGATGGTGATGGACGACACCAACAGCTGGGTGGCGCCTCTCCCATTCCGATCCCCTCGTCGACGGCTCCCGAACAATCGAGACCAAGCTCTCAGCAGACTTACCTCTCCCCGCCGCACCCTGGAAAGAAAGCCTAAGATGAAAGCCGACTTCGTCACACCTTCATGCAAAACATCTTTGATCGCGACCAGGCTGAGTTGGCCCCACCACTACCGGAGGGAAGTGAGTGCTGGTACTTACTTATCTTCGGCGTCTACCACCCTCAAAAGCCAGACAAGATCAGGGTTGTCTTCGATTCCAGCGCTCAACATCACGGCATCTCCCTGAACGATGTGCGTGCTACTTACCGGCCCGGATCTGAACAACAGCTTGCTGGGAGTCTTGCTGCGCTCCCGAAGAGAAACAGTGGCTGTCATAGCGGACATCGAGCAGATGTTTCACAGCTTCGTCGTTCGAGAAGACAACAGAGATTTCTTGTGTTTCCTGTGGTTCAACAACAACGACCCCAACCGAGAGATTGCCGAGTATCGCATGAAAGTCCACGTATTCGGCAACTCACCATCCCCAGCTGTCGCCATCTATGGACTTCACCGAGCAGCAGAACACAGCTCCAGGGAACACGGAATGGATGCCAAGCACTTAGTGGAACGCGACTTCTACGTCGACGACCGCCTCGCTCTGGCTGGGTTGCGTCCCGAGGGGCAGCCGTGAGTAGAGGGAGGAGTCGTTGGCAGCTTGACTGGAGGTGGCCACTTGCTGTGTATTTAGCATAGCAGCACACTCAGCTGCTCCCTCAACCTGTAGTGCGATGGTAATTGCTCTGGACAGCAGCAGATCGTCTTTTTCCAGCAGGAGAGTCTCACGCACCTTTGCGTTGTTGGTGTGTTCGATTAGCTGGTCGCGAACCATCTCGTCCTGAAGCGCGCCAAACTTGCATGAGCTAGCTAGCCCTCGCAAATTAGCTACGTACTGCCGCACAGACTCACCAGGCAGTTGGTGTCGCTGACGGAATATAAATCGCCGAAGGAGGGCACTCTGTGGAGCAGCGAAATGGGTGCTCATAAGTCCCACAGCTTCGTCAAAGTTTGTGACGTTCCCCAGAGTCCCGAGCACACGATGACCCTCTGCTCCCAAGCAGTGTAGCAACAGAGCCGTCTTCCTAGCCTGGCTCACGTCGTCGAGCCCTGAGGCGATGATGTAATTTTCAAAACTATGTAGCCAGCGAGTCCATGGTACCGGAGGCTCGCCAGGTAACGCCAGGAAGGGGGCAGGTGGTGGGAGAGAGATATCAGCCATCCTCGTCGCCAATATTGTATTGAGAAATCACGTCAGGACACAGCGCTGTCGCTCGACACAACCTCTACGTTGCATTCTTTATTTAGACTGACACAGCATCACAGGCAGACCCGATCAAACAACCCAGAGCCCGCAGGCATCACCAAGCGATCCCAGCACAATAGAACAGCACCAAATCAAATGCAGCACTGTCGATGTGTGCAGACATAACAAGGGGCTTACCAGCGTTTCCCATTGGAAGTAACAACCCCTTTCAGCCCGCGATTTAGCAAACACCGTTCACATGTGTCGCACCGGGCATTCATGCAGCATAAGCCTCGGTTTGTAGCTAAGAGCCGTTCACAATGTGCTGCACGAGGCCTACCTACACATGTTGCTAGTGCTAGCTAACGGTAGCTAGTACAAGAAGTGAATCTCTTGTGCTGCTTAGCTACGGGTGCTTAATAGTGACGAGCATAATCGTTCAATAAACATTAGGCTCACATGCATCGAAACTGACGATATTAAATGATTCCAAGTAGAAAATTCAACAAGCCAACTAGCTAGATAGCATTTGCCTTGGCGTGGGACTGACAAGCTAGCATAAGCTAACGTGAGCTAGTGAAAATTCGCACACATTAAAATGACATCTGGATGTAACGTTATATGTATATAGACATCTCCGATATCGTTATGCAAGCAGGTGAGCGGCTAACGTTAAACCGGAATTAAGCAAGCGAGACTGTGTGGCTAGCTAGAATTAGCAGGCCCCGTTTATAGCAGCTAGCAGCAGGTCTGTCTTCTAACGTCAGCGTAGCCAATCGCTCGGTTGGTTGTCGGTGTGATAACGTGGCAATATTCGCTAACTTTTAAAAAAAAAAAAATTCGCTAACTAACGTTAGCTAGCTTATGCTAGCTAGTCGTTTCCTAGCCAGGCTAGCTAGCTATGAACGTATAAACTGCCGTGCGATAACGTTATAATTAGCTTTAATCAGTCACTTAAAAATCACACCCGAGTGTGCCAAAATGTTACAAAAACATGTCGATATTCAATGTTTACTGGGGTTTTTCGCGCTTCGGCTCACTTCTTACCGAGAAATTGGCACTTGGCACAAGTTGGCCGTGAACTTGACTTCTCCTCAGGGCTCCAAGCAGTGAAAAGAAAAATGGCATAAAATCAAGAGATTTTGAGAACCAAAGTTTGGCTACGTCAGTAGTCACGTGACATACTGGATGGAAAAATAGTCTTTGGTTTTAAGTCAGTCAAATACATTGAACCAATGAGGCCCTGATTTCCATTGAATTAAAGTGATTTTAATACATATATAGACCCAAAATATCATAAATACCATTATATCGGGTCCAATCAAATAAAAAACACGCTTTAATTGAATGGCAGCATATGATCACTTTTTACTGTGTGGATGCAAACAGTGAAACTTATGTAACCCCTTTTTCACTGGCGGGTGAAGTAATACTTGGAGTAGTATTGGTCGAGGATCAATGACCACACCGGGTTATAGAACTCAGGTTTAATCGTGGCTCAGTAGGCAGACGTAATAACCATACGTGGTAGTGGTGTAACCATAATAACAGTCCGGGTAGTACATAGCACCTATTGTAGTTCCAGTGGATATACATGGCGTTATATCACTACAACCAGCTGCACTGATGTTTGCTCGGGAGCTACAGACGCCTGTGGATCTGGTCTTTGGCAAGCCGCCAAACCCACCAGTACGAGTGCCGCCGGGCCAGGACTATGTAGACGCACTACAGGACCGGATGGAGGCTCCTCATCAGCTGGCTCCAGAAAATATGGCTTCTGCAGGGGAAAGGCAGAAGAGAGCCTATGATGTACGTTGCCACTGCAAAGAGTACCAGCAGGGGGACAAC